>NC_071536.1:35911536-36009036 GCF_026979565.1 Vidua chalybeata | reverse complement strand
AGAGGATATTTGATTTATATTTGTGCATTCTTGTTTGGACGAGGACTGTGAGAACCCAGTGGTTTTTGGTTCATGGGAGATCTGGCACATCGCTCTCTTGGTTTGGATTCAAGCGGGTTCACATCCCCCGAGTTTCACTTTGACTTTTGATTTTGAACAAATCCAAAAAAAGGCAAAACAAAGCCCTGATGAACCAGCTAACTTTCACATAATTTCCACCCAAAATTATAAACTTTGCCCCCTTCACAAGTGAAAGACTGTATCTAAAAGTATGGGCTTTCCAAAAGCTGTTAACTGCAGCTATTTTTATGTCAGCGAGGAAGATAACCCAAATTCTTCTGATTTTTCCAGGATGAGGGGCTCAAATATCCAAACGATCTTCCCAGAAACCCTATTTACCAGAGAGGTAGTTCTGTGAGTAGAAAAAAAAAAATCAGAGTAAGAGCTTGAGGGCTCTCCTGGCCCCTTTTTTGAGAGAACATGAATGTGTTATTTCTATCTCCACCCTTAAATTCACTGCACTGGGCATTTCAAGAATGGGTTAAGCAGAGCAGAATTTCTGGATATGACTCTGGCCAGAAGATGCCATTCCCCTAAAAAGAAAGCTCTCTCACATTCCATGGGGTCATCTAAGATGGAAGCTTCACAAAGACTTTTGGATTCTTGTCAGGACCTGCTTGTAAATGCTGTGTCCTTGGCCAGTTCCAGAATACCTCCCGTGTGAATCTATCACAGAAAACCATGCACACGGTTCTAGCCCTCGTTAAGAAAAAGAAAAAGAAGAAAGATAATGAAAAGCAGGGAGATCTCTGAACATCCAGGATTAACTTTCTCAAATGTCCTCAAAGGAGAATCACGGCATAGTTAGGGTTGGAAGGGACATATGGGGATCTTGTCCAATCTCCAAGAAGGGTGCATAGCCCAAATCAAACAACTCTGAGACCTGCTTACCCCAGTGGGCCCCTTTTAAAAAAGTATCAATGCATAGTGAAAATGTATTGTATAATAAAAGTGTTTTTCAAAAACCGCTATTTGCCATTTTCAAATTCAATTTACTTTTCTGGTTTTATCATTGTGCTTTTCTCAGGTGATTGGACTCAAATAAGAGTTACATTTGTATTCTTTTTCTTTTTTTTTTAATATGGGATTTATGGATTTCTTAAAAAAAAATATTTAATACTTTTCACAGTGGGAGTTTGTTACTCACCTCAACTCCCTTACCATTCTTTGGTATAAAACAATAGTGCTGCATTTGCTTTTCCTATAAAGAAATAGAGGTAAACTCCACATTTTAAGCATCAAACTGCAGTGTTTGGACACTTTTTCTTCCTCACCCTCCTTATTTTCTCCTTTACATTTCCTTTCCTTCTTTTGGTAGAACTGTCTTGGTAACTTTAGGGCGTTTGGTACTCCCAAGCAAGAAATTACAGCATCTGGCAGCTCTACCCAGGTTATCTCCATATATCTAACACTGGATTTTCAGCTGACATTTCACAGGATGCTGGAATGTGCCCCATTATCTCTGTAGAAGCACTTTGAAAATTTGGATGAGATCCAGTTAGGGAGCCAAAAACAATACTGTGGAAATCACCTGACCAGTCAAGTCTATAAAAAATGAGTTGCAAACAGCATAAGCTAAAGCCAATAATTCTAATAAATATTCCTTGGGAATCCCAAAAGTTAAAATAAGAGTAATGAGGACATTATAATGCTTTAACATGAATAAAAAAAAAAATATTAACTCTCTTTGTCTGAAAAATTGTCAGATTCTAATAGTCAAGCCAGGTTAATTGTAAAATTGTTTGGGATCTTGGATGCTGGCAAACAGAGCTGGACTCTGGAACAACCTCGTGGATTATGAGACCCCCGAGAAGCAGCAGGCAGCCCCGAGCAGTGCTACTGGACCAGAGCTCAGTTTGTGTTCCCATGACACTCAAAGGAGGCAAAAGAGGCACATTTTCCACAAGTTTGTAAACATAACAGCTTCCAGCAAAAGTGGTGAGAAAATTTCAGGGATTTGGTGGGTTTTTTCCAGGCATCTACTCCGTGTCACTGGTGGGAGCTGGGAAAGTGACTGTTGCAATAAAATGGACCATAGGCTCCTTACAAAACAGGATGAAATGTTTATATTTAGCTATTATGGTGATGGATGTTAAAAAAAACAAACTAAGATAAATAAACATATTAATTATGTGTCAAACCACAGGACATCTCTCAGGACACTGTGATGGGAAGACTCAAATGCTAGAGATAACTTTGCTTCATTTCAATGTATTTCTTGATGAGCTTTATGAACCTTTAGGGACAAATTAATCCCAGAAACAGTATTTGTTACTGTGACCTTCTGTATTTCCTCCTCGTACTTAAAGGCAGGACGATTTCCATCCAGAAAAGAATCTAGATGGTGGAAATATATACCATCCCAGTGACTTAAATATATCCCTGTGCTGAGGTGGGACTCAGAAATTAGTGTCCCTGTTTCTAAACTGCACTGAAAGCTATTTAGTTAAGGAAGGACAAGAATTTCCCTCCTTTCCTACTCCTACTGAGAAAATTTGAAAATCACTCGGCTCATTCCCCATAATTTCTCTCCATAGCCCAATAAAAAGGATAATCTTCTGTTTCTCAAAACCAAAATTCAGAGAGAAACTGCAGCCACATTAGAACAGCAGAAATAACTTTCATATTCCTCGCTCCAGCGTATAGCAGAAGTCCTTTAATTAAAGCAACCCTCTGGTCAAGCTGACACTTCTTTTTTTTTTTAATTGCAGTCTCCTGACACTCTGTAATTTACTTTATTTTAATTCTTCAGGGTGTGTGAATGTTTCAGAGTGCCCCAAACGAAGTGGGGCTGTCAAAAGATGCGATGCTGCGTCATCGCGGAGCCGATGGCCACGAGCCAGCTCTGTCAACACTTGGCTTTGTACTGTCCGGGGGAGAGAAGCTGATTCTTCAGCAGTGTCTAATCAGTTTAAAACAAATCTGGAAGATGTTACTAGAAGACAAGATGAGATCCAGGCCGCAGCAGCCTCTGCATACAAAGAAGTGAAGGATTTCGTTTGAAAACGAAATTAAAGAGGTGGAAACAACCCTTGACAGTTTCAACGGGATTTTAACTGTGAGTAAGAAGGAGTGAACTACTGGTTTAGGAAATGGGGCTACTGGTACCTAGAGAAAGGACCTTGTTCTGTCACCTCTGCTGTAGCAGCAGAGATATCAGGGGAACAGATCTCCCAGTAAGCAATGGAAAAGTTCCTGTATATTCACAGCAGCATTCCAATACACAAAGGGGACATACAGAAGGCTGGAGAGTGACTTCTTACAAGGACCTGTAGTGATAGGAGCAGGGGAACTGGTTTTAAATTGAAGAAAGGAAGATCTAGATTAGAGATTTGGAAGAAATTCTTCCCTGTGAGGGTGCTGAGATCCTGGCACATTGTCCAGTGCAGCTGTGGCTGCCCCTGGGTCCTTGGAAGTGTCCAAGGCCAGGCTAGATGGGGTTTGGAGCAACCTGGGACAGTGGAAGGTGTCCCTGCCCATGGCAGGTGTTTGGAATGAGAGGAGCTTTAAGGTCCTTTCTAACTCAAACCATTCTCTGATTCCATGATTCATCATAGCCTGGTTAATTCTTGAAAGGAAAACAAAGTCAAATAATTTGGAGGGTCACAATGACAAGAAACAGTCACCTAATAAATCACAGGAGGTGTATATAGAAAAGGTAAATACATACTTTTGATTTATGGAACAGCTTCCATCTGAGTCCATCAAAAGGTTTCAGAAACGAAATGTTTCCATCTCCAGCACAGATATCAGGGAGCTCCAGATTCATTTTTCAGTGCCTCATCTGGAAACCTCCTAACAGCCCTCAATCACACAGGTATCCTTGCAAAAGAGAAACTCTGATTGTCTTCTTTGGGATGTGTTTCTGGAAAGCTCTTTCCTTCTGACACCATGCAGTAAAGGAATGAAGGTAGAAAGCCAAACTTTATTTTCTGCCTGGAGGAACCTGATCTGGCTCAGAACATGACCAAGACACACTTTGCCCTCTCAGGACTCAACTGCGAGTACAAGTGAGTCATTTCAATACCCAGAAAGGGACTGGAAATAGTCAATAAAGTGGTAGAGGAGCTACTGGAGCCTTCTCTTACTGCTACAGAGAAGATGTGGCAGGCGTAAGAGCAGGATGTGTTTCTGGGAGAGTAATGTGCTGGATTTAAAGCAGAAGACATAAAATACCCCCTTAAATTAATTTAAAAACAATCCTATAAGGTGTTCTATAAAACAGCTTTTACTGGGAAAGGGGAAAGGGGGCAGGGAAAGAGCTGTAGCTCCACAGGAAATTCCTCCACCAAGCTGAAGGAAGCCTTCAGTATCTCTCATGATTGCAAACTGTGGAAAGGAGGCAGGAAGGAGCAGGAATGTCCTGCCTTTCTCACAGCTGCCCAGTGGGACCTGTGAGTTTCCATCATCTGCACCAGAACAAATAAACCCTCAGAAGCCCAGGTATCTTCACCCCAACAGATGCAACATTACCCCTTTTCATTCCCCTGCTCATCCCACATTTTATAAAGATGAGATTTAAGTTATTTTCTTATTATTAAAGAGGAGAATAATTCCCAGTGAAAGGAAAAAAAGCTTTCCTAATTGCAGGAACTCATAGTACCAGGATGTGTTCCTCTTTCTTATCATTTCAGAAAAGAAAACCCCACCCCTTTTTCCCTACGATATTTTGTCCTTGCTGTTTTTCTTCTCTCAGAGATTTCTTCCCTCGTTCCCTTCACTTTGAATCCTACCCATGTTTTTGGTGGCATGGTCATTGGCTCCAAGGGAGCAGAGTTTATCCCTTGCCCTCTAGGGCTGCATCTATTAAACCTCCCCAACTTTATTCAAGTAAAGCCTGGTGAAACATTCTTTTGCCTGATGTGGGAATTAACCCAATATCTGAGTTGAGACAAATTCCTCTACCCCTCTGTAATTCATCTTTTTCACTTTACATGAGGATTTTTCTCATGGTCTGTGAAGCAGGTCAGATTACCTTAGATACTTTGTCAGTAGCTGAATGGATAGGGTATTATAAACTCTAATTTACAGTCTCCTGTAACTTACTGTATATAAAATACTGAAAGATTACAGATCTGCTTCAGCTAAACCCCTAAATGTCTGCAGCTCAGCCAGGTTTGGCCATAGAATCTTTGCATTTAGGGCCTGAAGGAACTCTGGCCTGATGTCCCCTGAGCAGTGTGGGCCACAGTTTGAGCAGTTTGAGCTGCTCCTGTTTACCCAGTGAGGTCCTGGGTCACACCTGGATGTTTTGGATTCTTGAATTTTCCTCCTTTTATTTCCTGAACCCACAAAATGTGTTGAAGTTTATTACAGCAACCTCTACAGCCACTGGATGCAAACTAGTGCTCAGGTTATTCATGAGCAACCAAAAAATTTGGTGTTCTTGCATTTTTTAATTAACACAGGGAACTAAAGCAGCTTTTAATAATGGCTTTCAGCCTCTTTTCTTTCCTAGAATCATGGAATGCTCTGGGTTAGAAGGGACCTTCAAAGGCCATCCAGTCCAACTCTCCTGTATCGAACAGGGACATCTTCAGCTTGACCAGGTTGCTCAGAGCCCTGTCCAAACTGGCCTTGGATGTTTCCAGGGATGGGGCATCTACCACCTGAGGGAGACCTTTGTTCATTCCTCCTTGCAAATCAATAATTTAATTTTCCTTCTTCTCTTCTACTCCTTTCCCACATCATTGTCACATCAACTTCAGTGGACAGGAAGATCTGGAAGGTTTGAAATCCTCTGTTCACTCTCACTTTCTCCACTCCCTTCACCCTCACCAAGATTCCTCATTGTCCACCACAGAAGACTCCCATAACAAAAACTGACTCCACAACAGTCACTAACCTTGTTGCAAAACTAAACCTGCTAAACTAAATTACATCCCTGGCTGAGGGAACGAGGAGAGAGCAGACACACATTGCGGCAGGAAAACCTTTGGCTGCTCCAGTTCCTCTCATCCCAGCTCTGGTGGCTGAAGCCATTCCAGCTTCACTGCTTACCTTGGGAAGAGGCAGGGGGGATGCTGCAAGCCTTGCTGCACCTCTCAGTTTGACTTCCACATCTCCTTCATCTTTGGGAGATGATCCCAAGCAGCTGCTGAATTCTCCATGATGAGGGGCATGGGCTGATTTATCCTGCAGTTCCCAGCGTGGAAACTGGTCTGTGGGTAAAGACCTGGGTCTGCAGCATCTTCCATCAGCACAAAGCATACAACTGTGCAAGAAACCTTTTCATAATCATGAGGAAAAAGAGAGAGAGAGAGAAAAAACCCCAACAAATTCTTAAACGTATTCAGACTCAGCTGGAATTCGGACCGAGAGATGGACTAGCTACTTACTTATCCCTGAGGCACATTCACCCCTCTCTATAATTAAGCTCTTGGGCTGTTTTGTTAGTGGTGAGAAGCAGGCTTTGCCAAAAGTCATCTGGCTTTCCCCCTTAGAACACTGACAGGTTTTTCCCCCCTCCTTGCTAAAGAAAGCTTTCAATTTTCATTGCTTATGTGCTTTAGGTATAATTATTTTTTTTTTTACCTTTCACGGTGTTATTTCCTACCCATAAAATTATACAAAAATGGTCATCAGCGAGCCTGCTGAAAAGACCATCCACCATACATTACAGAGAATAACCTTAATATTTATAAAAAAAAAAAATAAAGACCATATTTCTTTTAAAGATCTTGCTCTAAACAAACTGAATTATTCATGCATAGAATTGTACAGCATTAGAACACCTGTTTTCAATCATGCATAATGTAAAATCACTCATTACCTCACAAGAGCCTCTACATCTCCAGCAATCAAATGGCATTGAAACAGAGGAACAGGTGCTTGGCAGGTGGATCCAAACAGATGTTTTAGGCTTGGTTGTCTTTTCTTGTACAGGTGTGGTGATCTTGTTTTCAATGGCGTAATTGCTATTTGAATAGGTGATATTTCATTCTTATGTGCTTTAATATTTATTTTTGCTTCTTCAATTCCTTTTTTTCCCCACTCTGCTAACTGCACAGGCTCAAAGCAGCTTATGAGATGTGGGAAAGCTCTGGGCTGATAGATCAGTGATGCAATGGGAAGTACAGTTCCTCTTACTCAGACCTTCATGCCACAAATTCTCAACCAGGAGACTTTGTCCTTTTTCTAGACAACTTGTGCAAAACCACTGCAGAGACCTCCAGACTCTCAACCAGGGTCCAGCATTCCCTTCCTGAAGGATATTTGAATGCTGGATATATGGAGATATGCTAAACCTTCAACAAAACAATAAAACAAGAAATGGAGAAGATCTCTGCATGTTTTTTGAAAATTCAATTATGCACAATTTAAATGTGCCTAAAAACTCCAGCAGACTTAGTACACTGATGTCGTGAAGGAAAAATACATCACTGATGGAGATAAGGGTTAGATGGGATATTAGGAAGAAATTCTTCCCTGTGAGGGTAGGGAGGCCCTGGCCCATGGTGCCCAGAAAAGCTGTGGCTGCCCCTGGATCCCTGGAAGTGTCCAAGGCCAGGTTGGACAGGGCTTGGAGCAACCTGGGGCAGTGGAAGGTGCCCCTGCCCAAGGGAGGGGGTGGAATGAGATAATCTTTAAGGTCTCTTCCAACCCAAACCCTTCTAGGATTTAATGGCTCCAAACCTTGACTCTGGTTCTCAAACTCCTGATTTTCATGTGGGCCCCATGGGAGAGGGATGTGGACTAGTGGCCTCTGATAAACCAGATTGTGGACCTGGCACTCTGAAAAAGCTGAGTGGCACTGAACCTGCAAGGAAAAATAAAATAAAAAGGCAAAAATTTGACATCTTCCCTTTGGAATGTAGAGAAAATTAATGAACAGTGGCCAAAAAATATTTTGGTGCTCATCGCCTTCAAGCACCGATTACTGGCTGGCCGAAGCCGATGTGTTCCCACTCCTACTTCAGTTTCAACAGCAAAGTGGCAAATCATTAGAAGCAGCTTTCAACTTGGCACCCTGACCAGCATCTCCACAGAGCAGCCAAGGACTGAAAATCCAGGGTGGCAGTTTATTGCTCTGACAGGTCACCTGCCCTCAGGCTGTGTTTGCTCCTCGTGCTCCGACACCACAGGCGCCGAGGGATAAGCAGGGATGCAGTGACCTGGATGGATGCTTCGTCCAGGTGTGTTCAGAGCAGAACAGCTCTTCATGCTTAGCATGTGATGCTTCCAGGATGTCAACAACGGATTTGTTTTGTGTCAAACCGTTTTGTGCATCAAGGACCCGAGCAGTAGCGTTTTTGGACCACAACGTGCCACCACTGAATTCTTCCCTGTGAGGGTGGTGAGGCCCTGGCAAAGGGTGCCCAGAGAAGCTGTGGCTGCCCCTGGATCCCTGGAAGTGTCCAAGGCTGGATGGGGCTTGGAGCAACCTGGGATAGTGAGAGGTTTCCGTGCTCATGGCAGGGGGTAGAATGAGAAGATCTTTGAGGTGCCTTGAACCCAAACCATTCCATGATTCCAGGATTTTAGAACACAGAAAATAATTTGTACAAACATGTAGATCAATTAATCTGCTCCACTATACCATATTGATTCACTGCATTTTTCAGAGTCAGAGATCTCATTTTTCTTTGAGTATAAGCATTTCCCAGTATTTTTAAGCAGGACTGGCAAAAGAACCTGATTCCCCTGATCAAGGGCTTTATTCTGGAATTACCTCACTGAAATAGGTGCTCATTTGCCAGGGCAGAAAGAACAGTTAATGAATCTGTCCTGAACCAAGTATGACACAATTCAGATGACACTATCACATTAACAAGTAGGATATCAAGACTGATAAGGACACATAAATATGTAGATGCATTTATCTATACAGTTCACACTTACAAAGACAAAAAGTACCTCCAGCATTCATATACATGCTTATTCACGTGTAGCAATTAAAGCATATAGGAAAAATATCTGATAAAAATTCTACCTGTCCACGATAACTTACCTGTCCAAAGTCAGCACATACCTCAAAATAGAAACTTCCAGAAACAGCAGTGACCTCTGTACCACATCCTTCACTCCAATGCTTCGTCCTCCTCCTGGGCTCCCTCTGTGGTAAACAAATGGACAGGAGGCTTCATTCCCAGCTGAAAAGCTCCAGAAAACCTCCCTTCAGCACATTTCCTCAGAGACTGTGAAATTGTATTTCTGGGTCAGATATGTGTGACTTCTAGTAGAAGTTACTTTAAACACAAGAACAGCAAAGAGAAACAAAGGATGCATCAGTGTATCCAGGATGAAAATAAAGCTCAGCAAATGCTTCACAAATTCCATTAGGGATTATTTTCTGAACATTTTTCTTTCTTAGGAGAAAATATAAACTCTTACCTTTGACACAACAGGTCCATCTCGTAGCTCCAGCACAGCCTCAGCATCTACTGATGTCCCCCAGTGTTCCTCCTTTGACCTCCCATCCAGCCCCAGGTACTGGAGCTCATCTTTAACCCAGGATGAGGTGGTTTGGGTTGTTTTTGAACATTTCCACAAAGAGCTGTTTGATCTGGAGTGCTGCCTTCAGGAAACAGATCTGCTCTCGTCCTCCTCTTAAGAACTTTTGACCACTTTTTGCTGCAGGATCTTTTCCCACATCCTTGTCTCCATGACCGGGCTTCAAAGGACACCGTGCTCTTCCCTTTGACAGCCCTCACCAGCTCTACACCTCCTGGCTTGGAATGGGTCTGTGCAGCTTTTCTCCACAATACATTTCCATTCATTCCTCACATTTAATTTGTGTCTCAGCTGATCACAGAGGCAGCATGGATTGGCCTCTCCAGGATGCTTTGGATCAATTTCCTTCTCACACGAAGCATAAATTATTAATAACACCAGGCACTCAAACCCAACTCGCTCCCAAAGTTTCACGCAGTTTACAAAGTATCTAGATGGATTAATAACTCCAAAAGATTGGTGAGTGTGAGGGGGGTAAATTCCAGGTGGGAGGCAAACTCCTGAGATAAAGGACTTGTAATGAAAAACATCTTTGTCATTTATGGGCCAGTAACAGCTCTTTTGTGTCAAAGGCCGCAGAACCATTCAATATTGCTGTGGCTCTGCATATTCACCAATAAAATGGTCCTATTGCTCTTCTTAGAGAGAGGTTACAAGGGGGTTATAAACAAAGTGGAGAAATTAAAAGGGTTTTGCCCAGGTGCAGTGTGCTCTGCATATCTTGTTTACCTGAGATGTGCATCCTGCAGTTCCTTACCTCAGCAGCGCCTCTGGAGCATGGTGGGCTGCACACTCTTCCCTAAGGGTGAGCAAAGCAGCAGCTTACAGATCACAGAGTCACAGCATCATCAGGGCTGGAAAAGCCCTCTAAAATCATCAAACCCAACTGTTAATGTAACACTGCCAAACCCACCCCAAACCATGTCCCCCCAGGGCCATATCACATAACTTTTGCTCAAGGCCAGGTTGGACAGGGCTTGGAGCAACCTGGTTTAGTGAAAGGTGTCCCTGGCCATGGCAGGGAGTGGAATGAGAGGATTTTAAGGTCCCTTCCAACCTAAACCAGTCTGTGGTTCTGCCAGAGAACAAAACTGCAAATTGCTCAGAGGAGAGATACAGCATTGTAAAATTGCAGCAAGCCTGTGACATCGTGGGGTTGATTAACCCCATTTGCTCGTGTTTTAGATCCTCTGACTGCAACAGAGTGACTTTACCTCTCCATCAGTATGGAGGGAACAGTACCCACATGGAGACCAAACCCAGGTGCTGCAGACAGTTATTCCAACTGCTTAGATGTGCAAAGATATGCTTAAACACATGTGTTTATATATATATACACACATGCACACACATATATACAGTATAATGGAATCACATAACAGGTTGGGGTGGAAGGGACATTAAAACTCATCCAATTCCAACCTTCTGCCATGGGCAGGGAGACCTCCCACCAGACAAAGTTGCTCCAAGCCCCATCCAAGCTGGCCGAGAACACTTCCAGGGATGGGACAGGCCCAGCTTCTCTGGGCAACCTGTTCCAGGGCCTCCGCACCCTCTGAGCAACAAATTTCTTCCTAATCTCTAACCCAAACCTGACCTCCATCCTAAAGCCATTCCCCTTTGTCCTACTGGCAATAGGACAGCCTATATAAAAGACATTAAACCCATACTTTTACATAAAAGGGAGCACAGTGTTCCACACCACAGCCGGTGCAAACCCCCAGCCCTGGCTCCCGCCGCGGCCGCCCCGGCAGCTCCACTTTCAGCCCGACAGCTGCGGATCCCAGGTGGTCTGACATTTGAGAGAGGGGCTGCGGGGGAGATTGGAGGTGTTTTAGGGGAGAAGGAGGCTGAGAATAACACCGAGCCCTCATCCAGATGGAATCGTTCACGGAACAACCTGGGATACTCTATTACTGTCCATATGCCTCCCAGGTCTCCAAAGGCCACACTCCATTGATTTATTAGAAATCTGCTTCTTTTCCCCCAGCATTGGTTCTTTCCCAAACAGGGCATAATGTGGGATTTACTACCATCTGAAATTCTCCTTTTTAAAAATCAGTTCTTCGCATAAGCTGGGCTTCAGAAATGCTCCAATAAACACCAGATTAGAGAGCATTTCGGGATGGGAGCCCCCTCTTTATGTAGCCTTTAAACAAATTTCTTCCTGCCACAATGAGTGATAAAACATTTTATAGGGCATTTCTATGATAAGTAAATGGCTGAAGGCATGGCACCAGTAGAATTAAAGCCACCAGATATAACTCTGCTAACAGTCTGCCTTACACTTATTTCTTCCTTTGCATATAAGCCTGGAAGAATTATTTTATTGTTTTAGCACTGCAAACAGTTGTTATTAGTGTATCTTATTTATAGCCAGTTCTTTGAGGCACTATAGTAATATAGAAAAATATCAGTTATTTCATCACACTGGTGAATTTAATGAACCTGAAGGTGTGTGTTATTTTAGCACTTGCTGCAGCTCCTGTGAAAACCCAATGGTGCTAAAATCTGTAAACCTGTCACTGCTTAAGTAATAACCTTGTTAAAAGCATCTTCATTTAACTTATTTCAGCTTTTGCAGAATGCAGGTTTTATTTTATCAGTGCAGGGAATAGGTGTTTCCAACCAAACCACTTATTGTAAATATAGTTAATTGTAGTTCATTAATTTATTCTCAGTGTTATTGCTTTTATTTTAACACTTAGTTTAAATTAAGTGTTGTCTAGAATTGAGTTCCCATTTTCGATTTTTTTTAAACAAACTCTTAATTTATATAAAATATCTTTGGTTAGAACAGTAAATTTTATTCTGCAATATGGAAAATGCTCTTTGCATTCATTAATATCCCTTTATGCTGCAAGAAATGAGCTTTCTTCCTTAACAGCAGACAGGAAAACAAAATGAGATTCTTTTTTTAATCTTACCACTGTGAAATTGGGCTTCTTCCTTTCATTTAAAAATATAGAGAAAATGAAATATTGATGGCATGTGATCCAAATTATCAATTGATCCCTGCAAATGCACATCTACAATTATTGAGATCCTGGCAATAGAAGAATGGGAACTCCCTGCTATTTAGCACCATTCAGCAGAAAGAGAAGTGTAATTTGCACCATCACTTTTTTTATAGCACCAATGATACTTCCTATATTATTACACCATAGAGTTGTTTGTGACAAAAGATAAAAGTATCAGGTTCCCAGTAAATTATTGCAAGGTGGGCAATTATCCACCCAATAATACTTTTTGGTTTTGAGACCTTCTGTGCTCCCTGGTGCTCCCTGGTCTGTACAGACCTCAAAACTGATGCTGGATGCCAACAGGGCCCTGAGCTCTTGATGGCAGAGGGCTACAGTAAAATCCCAAATGTGTCAGCTGCTTTAATAGAATTATAAGAATTAGCTATCCAGGATGCTTCCATTAGATTGTCATTTGATTGGGGGGGGGGTCCATTTATTTTTTTTTCTCCCATAATTTATCTCTCTTTTCTTTGTGTTTCTGTTTCAGTGTTTATTGATTCATGCTTCAAGAGTAGGGCTGTGACAAATTTAAATCAGGGCATCATCATCCAAGAGGGTGCAACATCATCAGCCTGGAACAAAGCTGACCTGGGTTATTTCATTGTCCCTCATTACAATTTTCTGCCCTAATCAATCTTACTTCATAAACAAGCTGAAAATGTAATCAACTTCATCCTTTCTTCCAGTTTTGGTGCCAAAACCCATCAGGGCAGTGCAGACCCCTGGGTGGGTCCTACACAACAAGCAAGAGGGATGCTGCAGGAATTACTCCACACCTGGATGTTAGAAGCAAGGATGGGTGAGAAGGGTCAGTAGGCAGCCCCAGAGGTGGGAATAATGAACTGAAATGGGGATGAAGGCACCAGCATCCCCCAAAGCCTTTATGAGCATCTCAAAACCAAGGTGGGAGCACCCAGGTCTGGTCTCCAGGAGGGGAACACCCAGATCTGCCCTGGTGCTGCCCAGAGAGGTGAGAGGTAGGAGGAGGGAACACACACTGCCCACGTGCTGTGTCTACAGCAGGGTCATTCCACCAAAAATTAGGTTTTGTCTCAAACCAGAAGAGTGTCAGTGTGCCTCAGGAGCTGCAGCAAACTGAGGAAGAGGAGGGAAGCCAAAGCTGCCTGTGCCTCCCCACAGCACCAGGACTTAGGGCAGAAGTTAGGATGCTTCAAATCCCAACAGCTGCAGTGTGTCTTCAGGATCTGAGAAACCAGACCAAGCAATTGAAAAGGAATCCAGTTGTTTAAGCTTAGGCTGGGATTGTGTTTGTATTTGTTTTGCTTGTAACCTTTCGTTTCCAGCCTTCCAGCTAAAAGCCTGACCTTACATCTTGCTTAATAAACCTTTTGAAAGAGCTTTATTTTATCATCCAGCCTGGCCTGTGCTGCAGGGAAGATGGATGGGAGGGAATGGGTGAAGCTGTGGAGGTGCAGAGGCACATCCCAAGGGTGCAGGGTGGGAAGCTGGGGTACGTCCTGCCCTGAAATGCTGTTCCACAGAGCCACGAGCACTCCTGTGAAGGGTTAGACAGTCAGGAGAGATCCTCTGCTAAGGCTTCTCACAGCTTAGAATGCGTTCAGTGGAAAGAATACAGATGTCTGGAAGTGTGCATAAAAGGATCTAGCTGATAATGACCAAATGCCATTTAGATATAAAAGGAAATCCACAAACGCAAGGGTTATTTCAGAGCCTGGAGCTCTGGGAGCTTCCCTGCTGCAGAGCTAGGGGTCCACGAGCCCAGTTTGGTGTGGGTCAGCATCACACATCCTCGGGAGCTGCCACTTAACTCTGCTTCATTCCTCCCTGCTGTGCCTGTGAAACTGCACCCCGAACTCCTTCCTGACCTGGACTCAGCTACGAGTGTTGGTGGAAAAAAATTTGAGCCTTTTCTGCTCCAACACAAAAAAAAAAAATTCCCATATCAAACATCCGGTCTGTCTCCAGGGGCCCTGCTCTTTCTCCTGACATCCTGTGCTGCCACAATCCACAGAGAGAAAAGACAAACCCAGCACACACCAGATAGCACCAAACTTGATGATCAGATGCTGAGCTGAGCAGCGGGAGGGAGGAAAAAGGCAATACCAACATCACCATTCCTCCAGACTCCGCAGCACAGGGAAGCCCAAGAGCACAGCTGGGAAAGGGAGATTCTCCTTTCTGACAACCAGCATAACCCAGCCCAGCCATGGGTTTTATACCCATTTACACTCTATTGACTTTGCCTGGTTTATAGCTAAAGCTGTAGTATTTATCCCTGGTGCTGAGACACAAAATAATTCCAGGTAGGATTTCACATGAATGATCTGTTCTTTTCAGACTCTAAAGCCAGGACAGCACAGTTCTGTACCCACTGCTAGTACCAAACAGGAGTGAAGTCATTACTATGTTTATGGCTGTAGTGCTAAAAATGTACGATTAAATTTAAAATTGTGGAGCAGAAAATTTGAATTTAAGAAGATTTTTCGTTAAGCCAGCATACATTTATCCCTGACACTGACACAACGGTAATAGCAATTTGACCCACATAACTTTTTTGTTTCTTAAGTTATACTATTACAGACCAATTACACGTTCTTTAAAGAAATGTTATTAATTATTGAAACATTAAAAAGCTGAGGTCATTGTTTTTCTGCACTTAGCATGGCTTTTAAGACAGATTATAGGGAGAGAATCTTTTGGTAGATAGTCTTAAAATATTCACCAGTGCTAGAACAATTTAATGAAATTCACATTTATTTCAAGGATTTTTTTAATTAAATCTATTGGTTGTTGGTATCCGTAAACCCTTAAGAATAAACACCTGCAGTGTTTTATTATGTAAAAAGGTAGTTTAATTGCATCATATTTATCACAGACAAATCAAGCCCTATTCAGAAGATAATAATGACACAGTAATTGGACCAGTAATTGGTTCAGGATGATTCAATATTGTACTAATAATCATAAATACAACTGTCTCCTGCTTTGGTACAAGGCTGACACGATATTATAGATTGGATTTGGTGCAATAAATATCCATGAACTGGGTCCAGTAGTGCCCAGGTCTTTAGTTCAACTGCCTTAGTAAATAACAGGTATCTAATAATGTAGCCTACATGAGGAATCATTGTTTCCTGGAGGGAAACACAGGGAATACTGATTATTTCTGCATCTGGGAATGGCTGGAAGTGGCATCCTTACAGCAATGCTTCCTTTGGCTCCCTGTGTTAAGCATTTGCCTGAGAGATGATTCCACTCCAAGTAAACCTGGTCATGCTCAGAGCCAGTTGTAAAGTAGATCTGTGTGCTGAAAATCTGGCTTTTCTTTGGCTTTTCACTTATTTGTTTGCGTTCCTGACAACTGGAGAAACGGCACGCTCCAGAGAGGCACAATTTTCCAAAAATGCTCAGCATCTGCCCTCAAACCCTCCAAGGAGAAAGAGGAGGATGGGCAAGAGAACCTAAAACCAGGCACCCCAAACTCCACAGCAGGCAGGAGATACACACAGTGTGGTTCATCCCCAGTGGGCCATGGACCTCTGGGAGTGGCCACTGATGAGCCCCTGTGGTCCACCAGACCCCAGCAAACCCCTGGAATCTCTTCTGTTCTCCACAGAAATCAGTACTGCTGTTCCTTGCTTTTTCTCTACCTTTTCCCTGTATTTCCTGTACTTTCCCTGTCTGACCCAGAGCACCACTACCCAAAGTGAGGGGTTTTCATTGTTCCCTGCTGCCTGGTCTTACTGCAGCATTTTGGCAAGCCACACTTCCTATTTCAAATGGTAATGGTTTTCTCTTATAAAACCTTTTTTTTTTTTTTTTTTTTTTTTTTTGCTTAGGAAAACATCCATTGAAAATAATAATGATAAAAAGGCCTTTTTTGGTTCCTTACTCTCTCTGGATGTGATATGCATCACTTAGGACCGAGCTCCCCAAACACAGATAGTCCAAAATAAAAGTACTTGTAAAAAAAGTGCTCGCATTCATATTTCAGCAGTTAAAGAGATGTCAACATTTCAAAGGCTCCACAACTTCACTGGATTTCACCTGGAACTTCGACCACAATTTTCCAGACTGTCCTGATATGATCTGAGCACCTGCTTAGTTTCACGTTATCATGATTTCCTTGTCGTGTTAATTAAAGCGTTATTTATGGTACGGCACAAATCAGCATAGTGGTATCCAGCTTTAATCCACTTTTTTTTGCTGTGTGCATGAATACAGAATTTTTAGGAATATGACAATATAGAAACAAAGTATGGGAATAGATACAGAAATTTAGAAAATACTGAATGTTTAGTCCATTTCCTTTCTTGACTTGTGCGAAGAGGAGGGAGTGGAAATCTAAGGAAGCAAACACCAGGGCCTGGTGGCAAAGGGCGGCTGGTAGGAGGTGGCAGCCCTGTGGACAACTGCTTGTTTATCGAGGGTTGAGACAGTGAAACAGGGAGCACAAACCCACTCCCATGGCATTTAACCATAGCTGTGAAAACCAGCCCCGTCACCCCCGCATTCAGCACGTGCTCGGCGCACCCGCGGCACAGCTCCTCTGCCAGTGCCGGGGCCTTTCAGAGGGAGCCAAAAGGGAGTGGGTTATCCCCAAAGCAATGGTCCTCACTCACCAGACACAGAAACTTGCTTTTCACCAACGTGGAGCTGGAATGGAGATGACACAGCCCCTTTATCGCCAGGGCAAAAGCTCAAGGTCCCTGCCCTTGGCTTGGGAGGATGCCCTCAGCAGATAAATTGTAAGAGTTTACCTTTTTTCCTTTAATTTCTCTGTACCAGAAGGAGGAGCAGCCAGGCCCAAGTACCAGCCCAAGGTGGACAGTGTGATCCTGACAGCTGATTGCAGATCTCCTTGATGCCTCATCCCACTGGCTGACACCTCCACCCCAAAACACAGCACCTGGAGGGAAGGAGGGATGTGAGGAGTGCAGTGCCAGCAGAAGAAAAGACAGCTTGCACTGCAGGAGGCACATAGGGAAACCCTTGAAGATTCTATGGCAGAGCAGCACTGGAATGGGCACTAAGGCTGAAACCAATCTGTACAAATGGAATTCCATGGCAGAATGGCACCAGGGGACCCGTTCCCTCCTAATGGAGTCAAAGGGATGTTAGCCCAAGCACGCCAGTAAGGTGGCAACCAGAGGAAGGCACACAGCACCGAAACATCCCTTTTAATTTTTTTTCCCCTTGGTGAGCCGTCCCCAAGCCATTTTTTTTTCCCTTTTGCCTGAGTCTCTCTTACCTTAGCCTTGCTCAGGGAGGAGGGAAAGGTGAGAAGACAGGAGAGCTATCGCTGTGCACAGCCAGGCAGGCAGGCAGCAGAGGTAGATGAACAGAATGTGTTGAAAGCATCATGATCCAGCGCCAGGAAATAACAGTTAGCATATCCCTGAATGACATTTACAGGAAACCTATGTTTCCTTTTCAGGGCCATAAGCTTCAACAAACTGGTGTGTTCAGTCAGCCCTTCCCCATGTACAGTATGGATGCCACAATTTTCTCAGCATATGCTCAGCTGCGTCCTTCTGATGGCATCCATGTTGGCGCCTTTCCATCTATAGGCATGGAGGGATGTCTTCATCTTCTGCAGGAGTCTGGGGCTACTGCCAAAGGCAGGGATCCAAGCACCGCAGGCAAGGAAAGTGGATCATTTTGGTTCCTGAATAAGGATTAGGCTTTGCAACACCTGAGCAGTGAAAATCCTGCAGAGCCTTGGTGGCCGGAGCCAGGAAAAGCCGCGGTTCCGCGGAATATTGCTGAGCCGAGCCCTATTTAACCAAGGTGAATGTTTGCTGAAGAGCAAATTAGAGGAAATTTAGGAAACAAATGGCAAATAGGCAGCCACATGTAATGTCTGTATAAAGGCTCTGATGGGTTTGGCTCTGATGTTTTCTCAACTGTAATAGATAACACCTTCATTATCTTAACTCTCCTCCAGCCCTCACCTAAGGAAAAACCACACAGCCTTCACTCCAAGAACTCCTTTACTTATGTGAGGCAGAGATCCCTTTGATCTTTTGTTATATATGCTGAGGAGCCCAGTTATACACCATCCTAAGCACCAACACTAGTCAAATCCCTTTATTATTTTCTTTATTTTTAATCACAAACAGAAAAAAAAATCCTTCTATTTTCCCCCTGAAGCGTATCTGCTTCTTGTCTTTTCAGAGTATGGGCCAAAATGTACTTTTCTGACTCGAGAAAGGAGGATTTCACTGAAGTAAACAGGATACTCAGAATTAAGGGCAGGATTTTGTCTACACACAGTTTTATCCAATCTACATTTGTTGCCTCTAATACCCTTAGGAGAGAGGAAGGGAATTTATTTGGATATTAAATGGCCCTGGAAATCATTCTCAACAAGGAATAAAACATTGCCTTTACATAAAATCACATTATAGAAAAAGTGTTCAAGTTAATTTAAGGGGAAAATTTAGAAAACAAAAGCCAAGTCACAGCCGCACGCACAGAAACTCGCCTCGCTCCTGCTTGGGGAAGAGAACTGAAATATTTCCTCTCCTCCTCCCTGGCCAGCTCATTTTACAGAAATGAGAAGGTAACCTTATCGATCAGCAGTGCATAAAAGCCAGGCATACACAAAGCAGGGAGAGGTGGGTGATACAGATGAGAATTTAAAGTGTTTTTATGGCTCTGCACCTGATCAGGAAAAATCTTTTTCACCTCAAACACATGAAAGTTGTCTCCTACTCTTAAGCCATTTTTCACCTCTTTCATCACATGCTTTGCCCAAAGAAATGATGACAACACATGGCTAATTAACAACAAAGGATAATTGAACTATGGCTCTAACTATCTACCTTTAAATCAAAGGAAGAAGGCAACCAATACTAAAATTTAATCTGTCCTCTGGGGCTGGAGACAGCTTACAGGTTCAAGTCAGATAGCAAATGTAGCTAAATGGCAGTCAGAAAAGATCATGTGACTGGGGGCTAAAAACTAATTAATCTCCATAAAGCTGTAAGTGAGGTAGGTAAGATGACTTGAAATCTGATTACATTATTGCATTTAAGGAGGGAAAATGCAGCATGTATTTTTCATGTTGATTTTAACCACCTGAGCCCTTAATGACATTTTGTACCTTGAAAGAAAACTCGTATTTCATTTATATTTTAAAAGACTTACAAAGATGCTATTGTCATCTGCACAGAATTTACAAATTTAGTCTAAATAATGCTGCTATGAATCACAGAGAATGCATTTCTAAACTTTTTTTCCTGGTGTCAGCCAGAAGATTCCATGTAACTATGGGAAGCCATAAAGCCAATCATTTAACAAAAGCTGAAATAAATGTAAGGGAAAGAATAATTTTACAACATACTCAAATAGAGGAGGAGAAAAAAGACTCTGCATTCTAACTGACTGCTGAGGATGCACATACATTGCTCCTCTGATTTGTAAACAATCTCCAATGCTAAATTTTGAATTAGAGGAAACAGCATTGATTATGGTTTCTATTATTTATAAATTGCTACACAGAAAAAAAAAGAGAAAACAAGAAAAAAACAAGCAAACAAAAAATTCTAAGTAGGTGGGAGAGCTCAATTCAATGAGTTTAGTCAAATTATGTAAGGAATTGGCAAATTTAAGTGTAATATTTTTAATTGTGTAGGACAGATGTTAGAATAGAGGATAGGAAAAGGGGAAATGGCCTCAAGTTTCTCCAGAGGAGGTTCAGGTTGGATATTAGGAAAAAATTTCTGCACTGAATGGGGGGTTAAGCAATGGGAAAGGCTGCCCAGGGCAGTGGTGGAGTCACCAGCCCTGGCATTGTCCAAAGCATGAGGAGATGTGACACTTTGTGACATGGTTTAGTGAGCACGGGGCTGTTTGGTCAAAGGATGAAAACTCCATCTTGGAGGTTTTTTACAACCTTAATGATTCTAGGAACAGAGAGGAAGAGAGAGGGAACAGAAAGCTACAGCCACGTACCAAGCTGAAACCAACCCTGAAGTTAATTTTGGAGGTTTTAGTCATGGCTATGGACTGCTGTGCATAATCTCTGCTTCTTGTGCAGCAGCATCCATGTTAATATTACAGACTGGAAAACACCACTGACACACCAGAAAAAAAAAAAAACAAAAAAAAAAAAAAAACAACTAGAAGCAGGGGCATTATCAGGCTCAATTACATGTTTGGAAATTCAGTACCAACAGTACCTGAGAGCCTGTGCAGGGGGCTGAGACAGGGACAGTTTTACGTGATAAAAACCTGTACTTTTAAAATGTTCATAAAATACTTGATATACACTGCTGAACAAGTATATAGTGGCAATAAATAAACAGCATTTAACTTAACAAGCACACATTTATAGGTATAATAATGGCATTTTGCACTTCTGCAACACCTTTGATCCCAGAATTTCCAAGGTTTTTTGCAAGGATTAATTAATTAAGCTTCAACACGCCCCTGCACCAGATGTCATTAAAATACTTTTTATGGCCTACAAATTCTACGAAAGACACGCTTGTATTTCATGTCTTATTGTGCCTTCTACCCAAAGCAATTACTTTTCTCCTCACTTGGCTGTGTGGTGGATGGGAAATGATGGAGGGGTCCTCCTGCCCCATTGGGTTGGGAGATTCCCTGGCACCTCTGAGTCTCTTCTTGATGATAAGGAAATTCAGGAGGTTCACACCTGTGTGAATTTGGGGAGTTCATGCCATGCACCCTTCCCTCAAGCAGCTTTGCCTGTCTTGCTCCTAAAGCCTCA
Source organism: Vidua chalybeata (assembly GCF_026979565.1). Lineage (NCBI taxonomy): Eukaryota > Metazoa > Chordata > Aves > Passeriformes > Viduidae > Vidua > Vidua chalybeata. The sequence continues at coordinate 35,987,778 of NC_071536.1, read as the reverse complement.
GGTTTTCTTTCCCTGCCTCCTGTATTGCTCTTTGCTATGACTGATCTCCCTGAAATGCTAAAGGATTTTGCAATTTTGCTATTTAGAGTTAAGAAGACATTTTTCCCACATGGTGAAACTGCCATGTGGCTGTAAAGTGCCCCCACACTCCCCCCTTCCCCTGCTTTTTCTCTCAGGAACCAAATCATGACACTTCTTACATCTTTATTCCCGGTTTTGCCAGAACCCAACATGAATTACAGTTCAAACCCTCCTTGAGAGTGATTTAAGGTAGAGCAACTTGGCAGTAAAACTCTCAGGGTGAGAGCACGTGTTTGTAAAGTCTGGCACAGATGGATGCACCTCCTTGCATGAACCCTTAGCCTCCATGGGAAAAGGCAGAACATGGGAATCAGCTCCCAAACCTCATCCTCTGCTTATCACGCTTATCTAGAGCTGGCAGTGCATCTTTTCCTGGACTGAGATTAGTGAAAAACTCCCACACGGAGCAAAGTTAGGCTCTATGACTTATTAGACTTAGGAGAAGTCACACAGGCAGCTGAATTAAAGATTTTGTTGCTGCTGGGCTCCTCCTAGCACCTCTTTCTCTTTCCTCCTGCTTCCAGGTACCTGATGAGATCACAGGGCTTGTGAGGTTGTTGATTCAAAAGTCTTCTCTACCTTATCTATTATTTACAGAAACAGGTTGTGTTTCCCAGCCAGCAATCAAATTTAAGGAAAATTTGGCCAATGAGTTCAATTACTGGACAGGCACATCACCTCCTAAAAACACACCTGATGAAATTTCAGTGTCACTTATACCAGCCAAACTTTAGGCTGATTGTCTCCAGACCTATCTATATTTTATCCTGGAAATAAAACACATATAAGGAGCTTATAAAAATATGGAGACTGGTTTTTTAGACAGGCAGATAGTTACAGGACAAGGGGAATGGTTTTGAATTAAAGAGGGGAGATCTAGATTAGATGTTAGGAGGAAATTCTTGACTGAAAGGTGTTAAAACAAGTTGCACAAATTCCTCAAAGCACCAGAACGATCTCCTTGAGACCCACCACCCACACATACTCTGATGGCACAAAAACCCTCCCAGGGGGACAGGTCTGTGGGCTGTCCCCACAGGTGGTTTGGTGACACATGACACAACTGTCCAGGACATTTTTACCCTCTCACTGGCAAATCACAGGCTCTCACCGAGCAGGAATGTCCTGACATTTCCTGACCTGTACAATTATTTCTCAGGGTGCTGGGCACAGTCTGAGAGTTCCCTTTACCTGAACTGTGCTTTTATTCTGCTGAATGGCTCACCAGAAACCAGTTCCAGCAGTCCTGAGCTACCCTCCAGACACTGAGCACAGACCATGTCACGGCTCCTTCTTTCAGCAGCTGTGCTGTCCCATCAGGAGCTGCAGCTCAGCATTTCCTCTGTCACTGTGCCTACTTATTCAGGCCATAAAGAGCAACTGTCTGACCAGTGGACAGACGCAACTCAGCTCAAAGCAGGGGTTTGTTTAGCTTTTCTATAGCCCTGTGCCATAATGTTTTGTCACTCCAGCTCTAGTGCCAACTACTTTAAGAAAAGCCCTGCTGACCAGCATCGAGCAGAGCCTGTTCCTTTAAAAAGGTATTTTGTGCATTCCCTTTTTGAGGAAAATTAGTTTGTTCCTTCCACAGTGGAATGAGAGGGAATCTCTAGGCCAGACTTCAGATTCCTGGCATAATTCTCCACCTACTCAACAACAGAACTAGCATGTCCCAACACAGTTTGAGGATGTTGCAGTTCCATGTGCCTACAGAGAGTAAGAAAGTCAGGACTTCCCACAAAAAGGAAACTTAGGAACTTTTCAGGTCACTTAGATAATGTAGCTGAGTCCAGCTGGGCTGAAGAAGTATTTGTACCATACGGACGTTGATACCACAGCTCTGTGTGCTTAAATATTTAATTCCACTAAGGTACTGTACATCCAAAATACCTTGGCTTAATTTAGGTTGCATCTGGAAACATGTCATTTGAGATGCCAAGAGGTATCTCTCTAATTTTTTGCTTCTCTCTACTCAGGAATCTACTATTTCTACTCCCAGGTTTAAAGTGTGTAAAAATTCAACTTTTTTTAGGAAGAATGATAATGTTGTAACCCAAGGTTTGGCTCTTGGTCTGTACAGCCCTTGGTTTTATATCCTGGAAGCAAAACATTAGATACAGATCTATCTGAAGGCTCTTTAATAAGGAAGATGGTAAGTAAATTCTGGTTTAATATAAAAGCCCATTCAACTATTAATCATGATTGCAGATGATTTCTAATGTGGCATGATATCATTTAATTCCCAAAAACCAGAGGAAGTGACAGCACAGATTTTCCTGAACCCATGTCATGATATCATGCAAAGAAGTCCTTTCTAACCACTTCTGTGCACAGGTCATAAATTACCAACCAGACATGTGGATTCCCCTTTAATATTTTAAAGTCTCATTTTTGTGTATTCTTTTCTCTTGTTCATGCTTTGTCTTAACAAATATGCTTGGCCATAATGAAAATAAACCTGCTGAAGTCTCTGTGGCCTGAGACAAGCTATAACACATTTCTGCACCACAGGGTGGGCTCATGGGATACCTACTGAGAAAATGCATCCCCTCTGCGCATGCCCAGACTATTAAAATGAATTGACATGTTAATGCTGACAGGAAAAGAGCACAAGAGAGCTTGCTAAATTACTGCTCAGTCAGGCACTAGGAATTCCTGAGTGGCTAACTCCTGAGCAAAACCTGCAGCAAGGAGACAAGGAGGAAAAAAAAAAAAAAAAAAAGGAAAAAAAAAAGAGGAAGAAAGAAGACGGAGGGAAAAAAGAAAGGGAAAAAAAAAGTGGGGGGAAAAAAGAAACTTTATTGTCAAATGCAACAAAACAAACAAACACTAAAGGTTTGTCATGTTAGCAATGCACCTACTCATAAATCATATGGATTTTAATCATACCTGCCACCTCAGCCTGCTTCTCCCCTGAGAAATTGTTTTCTTTTTGCTCCCTCCTTCACTCGCTTTCAATTATCTGGAAGCTGTTTCTCCTGTTTATTTATTTATCTAAAGTTCACATACAGTATGCATGCACAAATTTCCTCTGGGGGCCTGAGCCCAGGCAGATCATACAGGGATGCGGTGGAGCGTGGCAGCTTAAACATCTCAGATGAATGTACTCAGCCTCTGAAAACCTGCTTTGGACCACGGTGACAAGAGGAGGGGAGGACAGAAAGTAATTAGTGTGTGTACAATGATGGATTATGGCTTAATATTCAGGCATTTCACCTTTGCACTGTTATAGGTAGGCCCACAAGATGACAAACGAAGTCCACATTCCTGACAATGAGGGAAAAAATAGGAGAAAAGGTGTGTGTGGGTAGGAGGGGAAGCCCCACAGGATTTTCACTCCTTTGGCTGTGTCCTCTGTTCAGTGAATAAATTGCCTTGGTTGTTTTAGTTACCTTTCAGACCTTTTAGAGTTTGGAAAATGCCAGATATATGCACAAATGCATCCATGAGAAACCTGAGGGGCAGCTGCTCTGTGAATTTCTGACAAGCTGGCACAATATTATTTTTATGTCTCACAGCTTCTAAATGTAACTTTAGTACTATGGAGCAACTCACTCTTTCAAATTTTAAGGAGAGAGTGAACTGCCAGTGACCTTTTCTCAGCTCTGGGAGGTGAATGTACAGCACAGATCTATCATCAGAGGAAGATCTTATAGACAACTTTAAGAAAAAAAAAAAAGGCATCGCTTTTGCAAGTCAGATTGAAGGAAAAATAGATGAGGACTTCAGTAAGGAGTTACAACTACAGATTAAATAGAGTTTTAACTCTAAAAATGAGTTTAGAGTCTAACTGAAGCTCTGGATGTGTATTAGGTCTATTGTAGCTTTTTCAGGAATATTTGAAACTATAGTTGCTATGCAGGGTATTGCTCAATTAAAGGAACATCTAGACAGCTCTCCCATTTGGAACACTTGTAGAAATTAAATGGATCACATGCAGTTTGACATTTTGCAAAATAAAAGAATAATTGGAGCACTGTATTGTTTTTGCCTTTTAAAGAGAAGAGTCAAGCTCACCCCATGAAGCTTAGCTGGAACCAGGGTCTGGAATCTGGGTCCAGATTTCTTCCCCCCACTGCTTTCTCAGAAAAATACTGATGCTCCAGTTAACCCTTGCAGCACCACACACTTCCCACTGGATATTTAATACACCTCTAGCCTGATATTTTGAAATAGTCAGAACTTAATTAGTCAAATTCATGTGAAGGGAAGTAGTTTCCTGCTATGGCAGATTCTGAGGTTCAATATTTCCCTCTGAAGGCCGCGATCTGGTTATGAAACAAGTCCTGTGCTTCGTGTCCCTTGAATAAAGACTTTGTAGGAATTTAGCTACCTGCCAATGTGAGGTGTGGGATGAGAGTGGGTTTCTCAGAACCCCCACCCTCCCCTGCAAAAGCCAAGCAGCTCACAGACCTTTACTCCTTTTTTTGTTCCTGTGCAAACTCTGCCAAAACCAGAAAACCTTGAGATCAAGGGGTTTCTGGTGTCCTGTGGTACTTCAGCCCTCTCACATAAATCAAGTTCATGCTGTGGTCTGAGCAGATTGTTCACCAACTGAGGAGCCACAAACACTTATATGAATGCCATCTTTTAAACATTTCAACAGCCCCGTTAAATGTTGTCGCATAAGCTAAAAATTAACCGTGAAGACACACTTTTCCTCACATTCACTACAGCTGAGCCTGAAACCAAATCCCAGATGTTCCCAACAAAAGCCATCTTGAATCACTACTTTCCAGAAAAGTGTTTCAAGGAAATCCGAGGAGGTGTCCCTTGTCCTGATTTCATGGACACCGCCAGAGGCTGCAGTGCCATTGAGGGGCCTTCAGTCCAACCCACCAGGGACATTTAGTCCAACTCAGGACAGCCACTGCCATGTGCCTATACAAGAAAAGACTTTGGGGTGATCTTATCTCAGCCTTACAGTACCTGAAGGGAACCTACAAGGAAGATGGAGGGACAGGAGTGATAGGACAGGGAAGAACATCTTCAAACTGAAAGAGAGCAGGTTTAGATTGGATATTAGGAAAAAATTCTACCCTGTGAGGGTGGGGAGGCCCTGGCACAGGGTGCCCAGAGAAGCTGGGGCTGCCCCTGGATCCCTGGAAATATCCAAGACCAGGTTGGACATTGGAGCTTGGAGCAACCTGGGATGGTGGGAGTTGTCCCTGCCCATGGCAGGGGCTGGAACTAGATGAGCAAAGAGTGTGTTTCCCCCTGTCTCTCTGAATTACCCAAGCCAGAACATATCACAGGTGGTTTCCTGTGATCATAACTTAGTTTTTAAATGCCGTGAGCATTTTCTGACTGTGGCTTCTCCCACCTGAAGATCAAAGCCCTGAATGTGTATAGCTCACCCAGAAATGCCATCTTCCTTGGTATAAACGACATACTGCACATTTGGTACAACTTTCAATTCATTTTGTATTTTCATTTGCAGTCTCAGATATCAAAGAAAGCCAAACTGACAAAAGCCAGCTTGTAAACCCAGTGAAGTGGAGTTTTCCACAGTTTACAAAAATCAACCCATAATCGACTTTATTTAAACCTCTAAGTGCATAAAAGGCTGCAGGTTGTCAGAATAAAGCAGAAGCACAGAATCATAGAATTGCTTAAGTTGGAAAAGATCCTTAAGATCTTTGAGTCCATCCATTCCCCAGCACCGCCAAGGCCATCACTAACCCATGTCCCCAAGTGCCACTTCTACACTGCTTTTAAATCCCTCCAGGGATGGGGATTCCACCACTGCCCTGGCCAGCCTGTTCCAATGTTTGACCACCTTGACAGGAAAGAAATTTTCCCTAAAATCCACCTAAACCTCCCTTGGTACAACTTGAGGACGTTTCTGTTCCCACCAGTTGTGGTGAACCCACCTGGTCTGGTGTTCCCCTGCAGGGATGGAGAGTGGGTCTGAGGGATTTATTTCAGCACAGCAGTCACCCACAAACCAACACCCAGAATTAAGTGGGATTTACCTCCACAGGTGTTTCTTCAATCTGATTTTTATTTTGCTATAAGCTCTTCTATCAGCCAGTGCTCCCAACGTCACCATTTTTTTGACTGTTGTGTCTTCATTAATTTATAAGGGATTGTAAGTTACCAGTCACCCAGATTTTTGCAAAAGAAGCATCTCTAGCAACTAGTCCAGATATCACCAGAAATAAAATTATACAGAATGGGACTTTTATGAGTTACATGGACCTAGATACAGTAAAAATACCTCACCCTCAATTTTGGGTTACTCCAATGTCAGGAATTAATGCCAAAGTTTTGACAGACCCTAAATAAAAACAAACAACAGACAAAACAAACAAACAAAAAATCAAACAAAATCCCCAAGCTCTTTAGTTTGCTTCAGTTTCTCCCAGCCTTGCAGCAATGTGAGTTTTCCTTATGGTTGGGGGGAAAAATGAATAGTTACCATGGAAATTGCCACAAATCTTCTTTCAGCCTCCTTCAAGCTACAGAGCACGTTTATAAAGACACACAGAGAATCTACTTGTCATTAAAGAACTTAGGCAGCAATAGAACTACGTTTTCCCAAGTTTTCCAATGTATTTCACAATAATTTTCTCTGCTCTCGTTCTCATTACAGAGGCAATATTAGAATGATAATGACTTACATGCTCTGTCATAGTTTACTACTCTGACCTTTTCAGTATTCTGCCTTTTGAAAGCTTGACGGGGCCACCTCTCCTGCTCACTTTAACATGGCAGAGAGCTGGGACCAGGGAAGGAAGGGGATAACAGCAACAGACACTCTGCCAAAGTCTCTTAAGCTTTAAATAACCTTCCTGCAACTCATCATTTCTGGGGTGTATTTAAACAGATTTCCTGTCTTTCTCCCAGCACTTTGTGTCCCTGGAATTGCACTGGTCATCCAGAACAATGGCTTACCCACAGTAGGTGCATTGGGAAGTGAGAGGTCTACACCCACACTTTACTATTTGAATATCAGTTTGGCCTTTTGAATTATTCATCAGCTCAAGAACAAAGTCAGATTTTGGTCCCAGATGACCAGATGTCTGTTTTCTCAGCATGTCGAACTTTTTTGTTGTTTTTTTTTTTTTAATGTGCCATCACAGACTCCAGGCCCATCCCCTTAGACGTATGCAACAATTACTTTATTTTGTAGGATAGCAGACTTTTTTCAGCTGAATTTCCTGCTGCCAATTCCCCTATAAATCATCAGGGGCATGAAGGAAGCTCCACAGGGTCAGTGCACAACCTGCTGCACAAGTGTGGGGTCACAGGTAGACATGCTTGCATCAAGTGTGTTCCTCCCACTCCTTCATTTCCTAGAGCATAAAGAGTCAGAGGAAGATCCTAAAGAGAGTCATTGTCAACTCTCCTTCCCCTTGTGTACCTCTTCTAGTGGTACAAAGCCATATTCTTCTTGAAATGAGGACACAGAAGGGCAGGAGCCTCTTAAACCAGTGGAAAGTTTGTGATGGAGGAGAGAGTTGCAGGGATCAAAGAATCACAGAATCGTTTACGTCGGGAAAGACCTCCAAGATCAAGTCCAGCCTTTGATCAAACACCACCCTGACAACTAATCCAGAGCACTGAGGTTTCTGGAACCCCTCCAGGGGCTCCACCAGCTCCCTGAGCAGCCCCTTCCAGTGCCTAATGACCTTTCCAGTGCAGAAATGCTTCCTACTGTCCAACCACGATGTGCACAGTGAATGGGGTTCCTCGTCTCCTGGGACGGCTGCTCCCCATCCCAGCCTTTTGCTGTGCAGCACTGAGGAGCAGCCAGGCTGACAGTAGCCTCTGCTTTTAGAGATTCAAAGGGAGCTCTCAGCCTCCTGCTGCTCGACCTGACCTCCCTCAAACACTCCCCTGATGCTGCTCCCTGCCTTCCTACAGCTGAGGTGGGGATCAAGCCACTTTCACCCTTTCTCATCTCTGTCTCACATCTGTCCTCTCCAATATGACTCGCAGGTGTTTTGAGAAGACCCACACACACTTCAGGCTGCCTTTTTCCCCCCTCTGAAACAGGCTGCCCTGTACATTAGATCTGCTCCTCGAGTACCCCACTTCAATAAAACCCAGGTGTTCTGCCTCTTTCCTGTGGGATCCTGTCCCACTGCCAGGCATGTGCCCTGCACAACACCCTGACGTGGCGACGGAAGAGTTAATGATCTCCGAGCCTACTGCTCGAGGATTATTTACCACACCAGGTGCCTGCTGCACTCTCACTGGCGAGGAGAGCCTGGGAACAGAGATGAATCAGGGCTGCAGCTGCGTGAGAGAGGGGCCTGGGAGCTGGTGAGACAATCGGGATCTCCCTGGGACTCTCTGCTCTTTACACAAACACAGGGCATGTGCTGAGCAAACCCCAGTGGGCCCCAGCCACCCCAGCAGCACCTTTGCACAGCACTGAGGGTCTCACCAGCACACTCAAAGTCTGCTGGTCTTCAGATTTGGGCAGATGCTCGTCACTGCCTTTCACCTGTTGCTTATAAAGCCGCTCTGCTCAAGTACAAACACTTCTGTAGGGAAATATAAATTTTGCTATGGCTTTTAGTTCCTCTTATCTTCACAAGACTCAGACTTCAAGACACCTAAAAGCTCTTATTGCTCTTTTTAAGCCCTCTTCTCCAAGTGCATCTTCCTCTTCCTTCAAAAATGGTTTGATTTTGGAGTTTTTTGGTGGATTTTGTGTTGTTTTTTTTTTTTTTTTCCTGAACAATACATAATTTGATACCATAAGTAACTCTTGAGTTTTGATTGCACAGAAGAGTACATAAGCAGGGGATAACCTGTCCCACACAGGAGTGCAGGGGAGACCCTCACATGGCACTAGGAAGTGTAACTGAAATTATAAAAATCATGGGACCAGGTGCCTTTCTTAGGTACCAACCTCAGGCACAAGAAGCTCAAGAGATGAATCTCAGGACTGTCCCAGGCCAGTGGGATTTCCCATCATCTTTTAATCAGAGTCAGTGGGAAACTATCCTCTGATCCAATCCTGTATGGTTTGATTTGTGCAACTCATAATGCAAACAACAAATAAATCTGTAGGGTTTCAAACAGCTTGTCAAAGAAAGGATATTTTTAATAATGAAAAGTATCAAAGGAAAAGCAATATGGAAACCACATTGTACCACTCCCAGGAAAGGAAGATTTTGATCTATCTCAGCATCTTTCCTGTGCTTAGCTGTATCAGAAAAATCCATAGAGATAAAACTCTCTATCTCTATAAAAGTTTTGCTCTGAATGAGGTAATTCTGTTTTCTCTGGTACATCACCTCTCATCCCAGGGGGTTAAATATGATACACACAGAGAAGGCAAGGCAGATGTCCCTTGCACGAGTGGTCTCGTTATAGAGATCTCCATCTACAGCTCCTCTGCCCTGGAGGAAAGAAAAATGAATTCATGTCAAGAAAACGACAAGATTTACTTAGAATCATGGACTGATTTGGATTGGATGGAACCTTAAAGTTCATCTCATTCCAACCCCTTGCCATGGGCAGAGACACCTTCCACTATCCCAGGCTGCTCCAAGCCCCATCCAGCCTGGCCTTGGATACTTCCAGGCGTGGCATGTCACACTTCATCGCCTCTCTTTTTGCTTCCTTCCCTGACTTATGAAACAAATAATAATTAATATTAAAAAGAAAATCAAAATATAAAAAAATCCCCAAACATTTACTCCACTCCAGAGGATGAAAGAGCAGAAGAGAGGGTGATGGCACAAGTGCCCTGGGATCTGCAGTCCATGCAGAAGACTGTACATACTCTTCCCAAGTTCAGCTAAATGACATTGTAAACACCTTTTTTTTCCATATGTGATACCCCAGAGCAGAGTCACATACTCTTCCCAAGTTCAGCTAAATGACATTGTAAACACCTTTTTTTTCCATATGTGATACCCCAGAGCAGAGTCACCCCTCTGCCCCACCTGCTGTGACATCAGCTGTTTCTCCCTGCAGAAGTGAGGTAGGTCCTCCCTAAAATGTGCTGGTCCAGCTACTGCTGGCACGGAGTGAAGCATTCATGGTACACCCTAAAGTAATCCCTAAGTGACTCTTACTACTGTGTATCCCATACCCAACTGTTTTTCCTTCTCTCTTCTCTGCTTCATGAGTTTCTTTTCACTTTCCTCAGTGTTTACTGTACTTTGAATAGTTCTGTGGCTACCATCCGTAGGAGAACCATGGGAACTGGCAGGCAATGAATGACTGGCATGCAAAAGGGTTTTTTTGGGTTTTTTCTTTCCCCTTCTTCTTCTACTTCTTCTCCTTGAAAACAACCCTGGCGAGCCATCAGATGAAAAAAATCTATTCTTCTGCCAGCTCCTGCCCGGTGCCAGTGTCAGGCTATTTAAAGCTCTCTGAGAAGTGGTTTGAGGGAAAGGTAGCACCAAAGCAGCATATCGAGCTGCATCTTTCCCCTCCACATAAAAAAAAGAAAAAAAAAAAAAAGAAAAAACCAACCCAAACCAGAGGTTGCCGAGCTCACTTTGCTACCAGGCTTGACTTAAGTTAAACATCCAAGCCCCTGACATAAATGTGCTCTGTAGGAATCTGTAATAAGGTACTGCAGTTAAAACTAGCAACTGAATTTTCGATGCGAGAGCATAATCCCCATTGTTACTGGGGAGTCTGGATCTTGCCACAACAGAGGGGTTTTTGTTATATTACATGCCTACCAACCAAGCCCTTTTCTTTTATAGCTCCCTATGGTAGGGAAGGGGAAAAAGAGTGGATTTAAGTTTCCAGGGAGCTGTCGGCCTTTGTAATAAGGTACATGGCTCACTGCTAGTTCACAAAGGGGGTTAGCACCAGAACCGCGGCGAACTATTCATCCTGCCAGCGAGCTCAGGTGAACGCGGCGCTCGCAGCCAAACAGGAACGCTCAGCCCCATTCACCCGGTGGCTGTGTAATGTACCACAAGCTGAAAGCCGTTCATCGAGCCAGCGGGAAATTCAGGCGTTTAGCAAGCGCTGGAACCGGCGCTGCTGTGATGGATGGTAATATCCAGACCTCTGGAGCTGCGCGGAGAGGCTGAGCCAGGAGAGAGTGGGACAGCGCTGGAGAGGCTGGGAGTCACGGGAGGGTGGGATGAGGTGTTCCTCCTCTCGTCCTTCCTGGGAAACTGCAAGAAAAAGACATGAATTTGATTTATTTCCCATTGTGAACTTCGGGGAAAAGAGAAAAACTAAGAGCAGAATACACAAACAAAACAAAAGACTTAACCCTAGGGGGAAGAAAAAAAAAGCCTATTCCCCGGGTAGAAATGTGATACTCCCCAGCTTGCCCACTATCAGCACTCTGAGACCCGCTTCCAGCTGCTCTGCATTCTTGGGTTTCATCACTCAAATCTGAATTACAGGAGAGCGTTAACGCTGCCCGTGCTGCTCCTGCTGTTGCCCTGGTGCTGCCCCTCAGAGCGGTGCTCAGCCACCACCAGAGTGATGCAACCTGGACAGGTCAGAGCCCACCCCGGCAGCAGGGGGCAGAGAATCACAGATACCTGGCAGGGCTACCGACCCAGGGCTCCCAGAGCATGCAAAACAAAATTTAATTTCTACCAGAACGAAACTGTGTCCAAAATTGGCCAAGTAATAAGTTGTAGCATTTATCCCTTTGAGCTGTTGGGTGCAGGTGGAGAGCAAACAAACTCACCAGCAGCCCTCTGATCCACCCCAGGAGCTCTGAAGCAAGAGTGAGGAGAAATTGTCCCATAAACTGCAGCTGATCAAAACCTTTTACCTTGAGATCATCGAATAGTTTGGGTTGGAAGTGAACTTAAAGACCAACTGTTGCCAAGCCCCCTCCCCATGGGTAGGGATACCTTCCACTAGACCAGGTTGCTCTTTCCAACCTGGCCTTGGTTCAGTCACATCCCTCCAGTCACTCTTGACACTTCTGCTTCATTTGAAAGCTCATTAAAAATATAAGGATCATGAAAAATACAAAGTTTGATACATATTAGTAGTTTACAGAAAACATGGCACCCTGCCCTGTATTGAAATGACATCTATTATTTCATGAAATCAAATAACATATTATTTGAGGAAACCAAGGCACCCTTGGGTGAAGAGGCTTGCAAAGGAGAAAGGAGAAATCACTGCCTATCCGTAGGGGGAGTTTGGTATGACGTGATATTCCATGTTTCCACTCTAATGCATTCTACCCCAGCTGCACACTGCCCAAAGCCACTGTGGTACTCAGGATTGTTAGTGCAGCACGAGCTCTCAGCGCCAGAGCAAGTCCTGTTGATAAAAGGACAATAAACTGCTAAAGGTCTGCCTGAACTTTCTCCCCACCTGCTGCTCTTCACGCTTTCCCTGAGGACTGGGAAAAGCAGCCCTGAGGCTTCAGCATCACCTCTTCAGTGATTTGGCATGGCCAACTCCGTCTTCCCGGAGATCCCGTGCCAGCTGAGAGGGGCAGGGATCACCCTGGCTGCTCATCCCCACTTGACCTTCCTGCCTCTGCTGTCACGGCTGTCCATCGCTGCCAGCTCACCACAGCATTCCATGAACAGGGCACAGCAAGGAAATCAGACAGTGACCCAGAGCTGGCAGGGTGTGGGGGGAGCACAGCTCCAACTCCAGCCTCGAGCCTTGGCTGTGGAGTGGGATTTACATAATAATTAACTCCGGTATTCTTGGACAACTCACTTTCTGTGCAACAACTGCAGATGATTCCCCTGTACACCCTTAAAAATCTGTCTAGCTAACAGATCCAAAAATCCAACACCTGTGTGTCAGCACGAACAGCTGTACACTTGCCACCACTCCTCTCTCTGCAGAGGATGCCACATGCCAGTTGCTTTACTTAGAGCGTGTGGGGAGGCCAATCCATTAGAGAGAGAACACAGCATAATTAAGGAGCAACATGCTTTCTTGTTCCTGCTGCCCTAATTCTTTGTTTTTTAGTTGTTGGTTTTTTTTTTTTTTTTTAGGTTTTTTTCCTCCCCCTACTTTGTTTAAACAACTCCATCCACTTTATTCTGCTGATCTTCAGGCTTGCAGGGGTAGTGAACTCTGGAGGCAGGGTCTGTTTTCCCAAGTTCTCACAGCACTCATCAGCTGGCGTGTCAGGGTAGAGAAGCTTCCAGTTGAACTACATTTTTTGTCTATTTTTTTTTTATCCCTTTCCTTTTTCTCCCCCCCCCCCGCCCCCCCTTTCCCTGAGAAATATCCTCAATAAGAAAGATCTTCTTGGAATAAATAATGGGAGACACAAGGAGTGCAGAATCTAAACACGCGCATTCCGCACGCTGTACGACGGCAACAAATGATTACATCCACCCTGAAACATCCACAGACGGTCATGTTTGTTTTCATTGCATTCCAGATATCAGTTGCAATCACTCTATATATATATATTTCTTTCCCTCTCTTGCTTTGTGTGTGAGTGTCTGCATTCCCTTTATACATGGAACAGAAGAAACATTTTGCTAAACTAAGCTTTATCTTCAAAACCTGTGCTCCGGCGAAGCACACTGTGTATAAAAATGTGAGCTAAAAAGGGGGTTTTAAATCCATTTGGAGCCATAATGTGAATTTATCTTCACATGAATAATTTGCACCAGTATTCCTAATTTGGCAAGCAAAGAGTGCAGCATAGCTTCACAAGCCATAGTACCTTTGTGCTCTTAATCCTCATGGGGCTACCTATACTTGTCTTTCTGTACATTGGATCACTGCTAGTGGAGGTCTGAAAAGCATCTCCAGCAATCTTTAATTCATGTGATTAAAAATTCAAAAGAAGCCCTTGTACCAGCTGTTAAACTATGTTAGTAAGCTGTAATTCAGAGTTCAAATCCCAGCAAATTGAAGGTTAGGTTAACAGGATCATTCAGTGGAACTGCATTATATCGTAGCAACTAGAACAGTAGGTGGACTGTTTTATACATGCTCATTTGCAGAAGATAAACTAAGGATGAGCAAGCTCAGAGCACTGCAAACCTTGCCTTGGATTTATTTTCCCCCTTTTCTCTTTCTGTGACATGATTTTTTTTAGAGCCTGGCAGATGAAACCAACTGTGGGTTTTGTTTAATCTTTGCACAGATAGAAGCAGAATAAAATCAGCATGAAGTGTTTTGTTTAAGATTATCTGGAATCTGAGCAATGCGTTTTTCATCTCTGAGACTAATTAGTTTAAATATTACAAAGGTGAAATGGGTTTGATGGTCTTAAGTCTACTGTTCATTGTCCTTCAGCAAATACAGAGAAAGTATATGAGAAAAGAAATCCACCTTATTTAGCACAGTTTGATATGGTTATTCTTTGCTCAGACTGGTTCCAAGGTAAACTTGCAGAAAGTCTGGAAGAATCAACCTTAAGTGCAAGTAAGGCTGAAAGTCTTATGTATGATTACAATTATTATTTATTATTAACACCACAATAGTCATTAGTCTTCAGCTGAGACTGAAATGCTGTGTTGCATTAAAAAGTGACATTATTTGCTCTACAGTGCTTACAGGCTCTGCAGCTTTACAGAGCTTGCAGGGAGAAGGTGAGAAACAGGATGTAATATCATCTTTAGTTTGCAGATGGGGAATTATGGCACAAAGTGTCTTTCCCAAAACCACACAGGAAGTGTGTAGAGCTAGAAGCTGAATCCTGATCTCCTGGAGGCTTTAACCAAAATACCATCCTTCCTGTCTATTGAAAGGATCACACATTATATAATAGGCTGTAAAGCAGACCTTTAAGGAGCCCAGACTTTAGATGTGGTCCTGTGCCTGTGGTACCGAGCAAAACAATTAGCCCACTAAAAAAAAAATCCTCATAAAGTCTTGAACTCCATGATCTTAGAGGTGTATTTCAACCTTAACCATTCTATGATTCACTCTTGTGTTTCTGGTGACTTAGCTAAGGTGGGTTTTGTACAATAGAGGGAACTGGAAAAGGAGACAAACTGGTGGGAAAGCCTAGGAAAGGTTGATAACTTGCTCAGGATGGCAGGAGGGAGAGGGGCTTTTGTGGTTACAGGGCAATATTAGGAACAAAGCTTCCCAATAAAAGCAGTCAGGAAAACAATGTCTTACAAATTAAGAGGAAAAGATGCTAAAGGAGAAAAAGTGTTGAGGATAAGAGTGTCAGGGATTTTGGTAGAGGCGAAGGTGACCTGAAGAAATAGATGAGGAGAAGTTTGGCAGGAAGAAAGACAGGAGTTTTAGGACTACAGCCCTTCTGTCAAAACAGAAGAATTTTTACATAGATTGCAAAAGAATAAAAATTTTTAAAATATATTTGCAATTTTGCCTTCTTGCTGTTGGTAAGATACCACCTAGTGAAAGCCCCAACAAACTTTGTTGTCTTCTAGGGAGGCACTGACAGTTTGGGAGAAAGAAGACATCTGCTTATGCATCTTTTGGCTGAGACGCCTATGAACTTTGATCAAGCAGCTCCTTTTAATTTCCCACCTGAGACAGCATTTCTCCTGAAATAACTAAAAGTCCTGGCCATTCTTCCCAATAAAGGTCTTCAAATAAATTTATTAAAACCAAACCAAACCAAACAAAGAATTAAAAACTCCTTGTGACCAGCACGATTGCTTGCATGTGGATGATATGTGGTTGGTTGCTGCTATTAAAACCCTCCAGTGACAAATCCCTCCTGCTGTGGGTCAGATGTCATGTCTATACTCATGGCACTCCCCAAACAATTTTAATGCTACATCAAATACAATGTTTAAAAATTACTTTGTCTAACCAAGGACTGAGTAAAACTTGTGAAGGATTTGGCCTCATAATTTGGAGTCATCATCATCAACAGGCTTTCACTTGGATAGCACCTTTCATTCAAAGATCTCAGAACACTTAATTTAATTAAGCCTTTCAACAATGCCATAATGCAGCCAAATGTTATAATAACTGCTTGTAGAGTTTGAATCTGAGACAAAGAGAGGTTAAACGAATCTCCCAGCATCCCAGAACGAATTAATAACTTCGCCAAGAAGAGGCTGCAAAGCCTCCCTGCGAGCCATGCTGCTTCCCTCCTTTCCCACCCTGACACGGGTGGGTTTGTGTGCCCACTGGGCTGTGCTCAGGGTGCCTCTGGAATTCTCTCTGCTTCCCAGGAAGCCTGGGAGCAATCTGTGTGAGAAACAAGCAGCGATTGTTCAGCAGCGTTAGCTGCACCCTAAAAGGAAAGGTAGTAATGGGAACGTCCTCCCGCCAGAAACAAGATGAGAAAAGGTCTCGCAGTGCTTTCCTCCACGCCACCACTTCCTCTGGGTTACCTTGGGAAGTGGGATTGTTTGCTGTTTTCCCATGGCTGAGAGCTGTGAGATCTTTTATGGTGCATTAGTGGTCTCTCATAATCTGAGTCCAAAAAGCCACGGCTGGGAGAGTACAGTCACCTTAGCCCCGTGTGGGGAATTGCCTCAGCCCTGAGGGAGGAACATCCTGTCCTCGTACCGGCAGAAAACGCTGCACTCTGACTTTTTCTAGGAGGTCCCTTGCATTCAAACGCTGTCTCGTCCCGATTCCCTCAGATTGGGAGATCTGAGCAGCATACAGGCTGCAGTGGTATGGCTCCAGGCCATACAGCACACACTAAGCATTACCATATGTCACAGAGGCAGCTAGACAAAATCCTCCCTGCAATGCGAAGAGCAGTGCAGGATCCATGTGCAGCTCCACCAGTTAAGACCAAACAGCAAAGGTTTTGTAAAACAAAATCGGTTTGGTTTACTGCTGAGCGTCAGCAGCTGCTTTCAAATTTACAAATGCATTTACTTTCTACAGAACATAAATGAAAAGCAATTGATTTCCGAGCCACCTGCCAAGACCTGAGATGGGGATTTGTTTTTTTCCCAGGTGTTTCTGCAGGGTTTCAGTCACCATGACCCACAAGTGGAGTGACCACAGGAACACTGGGACCTGCAGCTCCCACCCTGCTGCCGAAGGAGAGCTGGATCTCATGGATGTGATTTGCCCCAGTCTCTGCAGGATTTGCCATTTATTACACCCAGGGTTTCCCTGGCATGGAGGAGCTCCAAGATTAAATATGAGGCCCTTTTGTTCTGGGGACTGGCACAAGGGAGATGCATCATGCACAGGGAAAGTGAGGTCTCATCAGAAAGGCCACATCACATATTCTCCCAATCTCATGAACACAAATATTTAACACCTATTCCAGCCCCATATTTATAAAGGGGCATCTATTATCTTCTTCCAGTGGCTCCAAATTAAGTCATCTCCATGGCAAGATTGATGCCACTCACTACTGAGATGATACCTTCAATTTGAGGGTAAGATAGTTATTTGGGCTAATTTCTTAGTAGTAAAGCCCTGTGTAATTGAACAATGTTGAATAAAAGTGAGGTTGGGCAGAACTACAAACAAGGTCTGTGTTGCTGATGGTACCCATTCCACCAGGCCATGTAACCAAAGCCCAAGCTCCAGGAATAATATGATGCTTCAAAATATTGGCTTTGGCATTTAAAGACAAGCCCCTGGTCCTTATTATTGAGAAATTCAAAATGTGTTTACTGCAGAAAAATCAAAAGACAAAGAACAATTCCAATTGTATTTTTGAAATCTAATTATTTGAAGCATGATCTTGGAACATTGGGAGCTGAATGCAACAGTGCAAATTACACACAAATTCCTACAAAAAGGAAATTATGTGGGTTTAAATGACAGTATAATGGCTTAAGCTTATTTATATTAATTAAGCACATCAAAATAATATGTGACTGTTAATACATAAAACAACATTAAAATATAATAGCTGCTTTCTCTTAAAGGTTAAATGGTCTTGATTCTTTGCATGTGCAAATGACTGTCATTGTCATTAATTGCCATCATCTTGCTTGCTCACATTTCTTGGAAATGCAAGGCTGAGCACTTTTAGCATGCAAATTTAGCTTTAAACTCTTTGCCACAAGAGACCTGGGTCTCAACAGGACCCATACAGGTAGAGCAGAGCCTGCAGATGAGCCCACAGCACTGTGCACTGCACAGCTCAGCTCACAGGCTCCCTGGAAGGCTCCGAGCTCTGCAGATACTTTCATCCTGCCACAGTTCACAGTCCTTACAGCACACAACGAAACTCGCATCTTAAATTTATCTTAATGAGCTGAAATCTGCAGCCCTAATTGGTGTACACATGGCGTGGTTTTAGTTACGAGATAAACAATTTACTCCAGTATCAAGGAAACATCGGTTAGGATTTTACGAGGCTCCCAAAAATGTTTGATAAACCCACCCTTCTGTTTGTTGCAACAGCTACGGTAAAATAAACTCCCAGCACATCCCGTGGTGGCCAGGCTGAGCTCTTTGTCTCAGCCCTGCTCCCACCCAACGCCCACCAGCTTCGCGCCCAGCTCGGCCAAAACACCGCCGGGCTCCTACAGGTGTTACATTTTTTGCTTCCCCCAGTGACCAGTTCCACTGCGATTGGACTAAAATAAAATCTCCAAAAGCAATGTGCTGGCATGGCTGAGAACATACATATAAGGCCATTGAGGTCCGCACAGCAAGGATTGCACAATAACCCATTAAAATAAACATTTGCAACCACAGATAGCTGGACTGAAATCTCTGCTCTGATACAAATAACATCTGGACAACTTTTGTATGCATCTTCCAGCATAAAACACCCTTGAGAAAAAATAGAAGGCAAGCTAAAAGACAAAGGACCACTAAAGATTTTATTATGCTATGGGTGTGGTGCCATAAATTCGAGGGGATTCAGGCAAGAGTTGCCAAGCTTGAATTTAAACAGCATGTTGTTTTTAAAAGTTGTAACATTAGTGACGAACAAGTCAGTATTCTTACATAATTAATCCAGTGTGAAATAGAGTGACTGGAAGACATCCAGTGGTTTAAAAATAACTCAATCATCTTTAAGATCCACAATACTATAGGATTTAACATTAAGGCACAGGAAGTGAAGGCATCTTGGTACGGAGCATGCTGTTTTAATTCCACCAAAGCTTTACGAATTCAGCTTAACCAAGCTCACTGTACAACAGCCCTGAGCCATGCAAAGCCAGGGAGGTTCCTCTCGAGTGGATCCCAGGTTTAAGCACCAAGATTCTTCCCTCCACCAGAAAGAATTGTGGCTGGAGATGCCGTTAGAGAGACAAAAATAGGAGTGTTTTTTTTTTTTTTTTTGCAAAATAGTAATCCTTAACTGGGAAGACTGGGAGAAAAGACAAAGATATGCGGGGAAGGTAATGAGAGTCTTCAGAAGATGTGTAATCATGGGTTGGAGTTGAATGGACTTTAACATCCAGGGTTATTCCTCAGTGGTGTTTCCAGCTGGCAACAAGCACAAGGGAGTCCAAACTGGAGACACAGCCTGAGTGGGGCTCAGTGTAATGATAAAGAAAAACAGCCAAACAAAACCCTCCTTCAATCTGAAGGTACCACTTACGTTTGTAAATCAAGGGCCTGATTCTTTAAGTTATTCCCACGAGAATCTCCAGCAAAGCCACCTGTATGTAAGATATGTTATAGTCACTGTTCCTGCAGGCTGGATAAATTCTAGTGAAAGGTTCCCTGGCCATGAACAAGACTATTTTTAAGGTCTCTTCCAACTCTAACTGTTCTGTACCCTTATGTGTCCCAAACTGGCCCTTCTTAGAGAAGCACTTGACACATTCTGCTCACTCTGAAATCAAAGGAGGCCCTTGTCCCAAGTGAATTTCCATATCTGAAGCATCACCGGCCTGCCCCAAGTCTGCACAAGGATATCATGTTTCTTGCAGCACAGAAGTTGGTGAGGGTCCAGAAGAAGCTAAACCCTTTTTTTGGAATCAGTCTCCAGAAAGCTGCTGGTCTGGATGAAGTAAGATCCAGCAAATTTTGAACCATGTTTAATGAGTGATGGTGCTGAGCCAGATTTTGGCCAACTCTCCTGTATCTTAGTCTAGTTACAGAGAACCTGTGCCACCTGGGGCCACCAGCCTGGAACCACCACCATGGGTCTAGCTGGACACCTCAATGCCATTTCATTATCCACTGCATCATCCCTCTGTAAAAACCTACCAGAACCAGGATTGTTCCAAAGAATATATGAAAACCCAGTAAAGGGAAATAAAGCCTAAATTGGTGACAGAAGGTGACTCTTCCTTAGCAAAGCATTCCCACTTTCACTAGCTTGACATACAGGATGAGAGCAAATACATCGAAACTGTAATCTTGGATGATCAAAATAAATCACATACAATTGATTTTGACTAATGTAAAACTAACTGAATACATTTCTGGAAACAGTAGTTATGAATTAATAATAGTGATTAAGATGAATTAAATACACAGACTAAATTCTGCCCTACAACATGCTGACTTCCATGGAAACTGAGCATGCACTTAGGGGCTGAGTCTAGCAAGTTAATTTTGAATTATTTTTATCTGTTGATTCAAAGTAGTTTGTTAAAAAGAGTTTATGTGACTAAATAACATGCTGTACCTATCAATGTTTATTGAGCTTTGACTATCATCTCCTCAAATTAACAGTGTATTTGCTTAACTATGCAAAAAAAGTAGCTTTGTGAAACTCATTATTGCAGGACTGCAGCAAGTCTTGACTAAACAAGTGTGCTTCAGAACAGTGTCTTCCTTTCAGTGGATAGGGTCACATTCCAAGAATCATTAATCCCATCTCCTGCTTTGTACCTTGTTACCACTTAGCTATCATGAAAAGTTGAATCCACAAATTCTCCCTCCACTCTGATAGTATTATGTCCCAAATCTGACCCAGAAATATGATGACAACTAAAATTCATTCATATTTATATATATATATATATATATATATATATATATATATATATATCTTCTATAAGCTTTCCCTTCTCAAAAATAGATATACTTACATGTAAACACACATTTTTGTATGTATTTTATTTCTATGTGCATATACATGTGCATTTTCTTATATGTATTTGTCTGTCTGTATAACAGATTAATTCATTATGACAAAATTGTTCTTGGACTAGAAACTGTGTGAAATTCAGAGAAATTGAGTAAATTGAAATGCACCAGGTGGCATTTCCTATGAGGATTTACAGAGGTACATTTGGGAAAGAGAAAAGATTGTCTCAAGTTCAAGCCCATCAGGTGGAAAAATGGTATTTAAGACTGGGCATGAGAACAGAAAGAAGGGAAAAAAAAATCTATGGATGTGGAAGTAAATACAAAATGAGCAGTGTTGCCATATGGGTTTCTGGAAGGTAGCATGTGTCAGGTTAACCTGGTATCAGTTCAGATTAATTCTGATGAGAACATCTGCAAAGAGGGACTTGTAGGTGAGCAGAGGAGAGCATTTAGGTGTTATCAGAGGAGATTAAAGGAGCTGGGCAAGCTCAGCCTGATAAATCAAAGGCTGAGATGCAGTTTCTGTCTATAGATAAACCAGTGGGGTTAAAAAAAAAAATGGGGATAAGATCTGTAATTACCCCAAATATGAATGGATGTCATCTGGCAATGAATGGGCTTTGGGAGAAGCCTGATAAAGGGACCTGCAATTTGAACTCTCCCACAGCTGGCCCACAAGAGCATGGGGATAAGGGATGGAAGAAAACAGCAAGAGTGATGAAAACAAAATTTTCCCATCAAAATATTCCCCCCAAACATGGAAGACTTTGGGGTGATCTAATTTTGGCCTTCCGGTACCTAAATGGGGCCTGCAAAAAAGGTGGGGGGAGACAATTTACAAGGGCCTGCTGGAGGGACAGGACAAGGGGAGATGGCTTCACACTGACAGAGAGTAGATTTAGACTGGATATTAGGGAGGAATTCTTCCCTGTGGGGGTAGTGAGGTTCTGGCACAGAGTGCCCAGTGAAACTGTGGCTATGCCATCCCTGCAAGTGTCCAAGGCCAGGCTGGATGGGACTTGGAGCAACCTGGGACAGTGGAAGATGTCTATGATCCAATGGCAGGGTTTGTAATGAGATAATCTTTAAGGCCCCTTTGAACCCACACCATTCTACTATTCTATGATCGCTATTAAATATTTTCTTTTCAGTAGAAAATTCTCTCTTACATTTGTTTCTAGAGGCTCAAGGCAGAAACCAGGATGTCTGGAAGGGATGTGGACATTTATGCCTCATTGCCAACTCTTCTCCAGAGAGCTGAGGACGTGGCAGGGTCAGGGTTGGTGTCTGTGTTTCTGGTGATTGAACAGCTCTTGGTCTCACCTCTTGCTGAATCCTGGTGACAAACCACATGGTGTCTCTCTGCTGGATGTTAAGAGGAAAAAGGGCTGTTTCCTCATCCATGGGGACGTCCCAGTCCTCCTTTTTGCCACAGAGCAAGAGCAAGGCCTGGCTCATGGCAAGGACGTTTGGAATTATTTCTTGGAGTCTCTGATGGCGCTTCTCCCTGTGAGCTGAAAGAACGGGTTGGGCAAATGCTGCTCCATACTCATAGCTGCTCTTACCTTAGGCCAGCTGGGTGCACCAGATGCTCTAATTAGTAGACCATATCAGAACTTTTCCGTCAAAATTACTTTTCTAATAGAAAATGTCCTCTCCATGGAAAGGAAAACAGTATTTGGCTTGAAGAGTTTTCTCTCTGTGTCACTAAAATACAGCTTTCTTCTTAACTGGTTGAATTTTTCAAATCAATTTCAGTTTTATCAGCAACTTAAGTTGTGAATTTCTAAAAATATTATATTTTTGGAAATCCTTTCATATGAAAAATGTTGTGGTTTTCAATTTGCATCCAAGAGTTGGATTAGTTTCTTTTCTAAAACCAGAAAATATGTAATGGGCAGGGATTTCCACTTTCTAGCCAGCCATGGCTTTTAGTGGTATTATTATAATTAGTTATTTTCATTCCTTTTATGTAGAACCATTCATAAATATCCTAAATTGTAGCAAGGAGTACACACAAGTAATTTTTTTAAAGCACAGGGCAATGAAAAGCAGAATCATATTTTTTAACAGAAAAGTCAGTAAATTAAAACTTTGGTTTGAGATCAGAACTTGTACACAAGTGAATTTACTGGACAGGGTAGAATGTATTAAAAGTAAAGCTTTACAGTGAAATAATGAGCCTGGAAATAACTAAATGCATTTAAATGTTCCCAGTGGTCCCAAATTTGAGGGTTGCTAACATGTAGCATAAAAAGAATTAAACTTGGCCCTTGGTCCTCAAGATAGTGAAGGTTCTCCCATCCAATTCCTAGATGGATACAAACTGCATCTGACACTGGAGTTTGCTGCTAATTGAGGCCAATGACAAATGAGACAAATTAGAGGCCAAAGACAAATTAGAGAGAAACATCCAACATAAAATCTGTAGTTTTCAGGACTCTGATTTTGATTGCTCCTTGGAAACAAATAAGAAAAGCATTTGCAACAGTCATGACCTGGTGCTTGTGAGTAGACAGCATAAAGGGACAGCTTGGAATTCAAATTTTTAACACTGACCTGGGATTTAGATGCCAGGGTTTGATATTCCTATGTGAACAAGTAAAAGAAATCCAGGAGGGAGTTCCCAAATGCAAAAGGCATATTCAGAATGAGGGATAGGTATGTTGTGGGTGTCTCAGACATTAATCCAAGTACCCACCATGGGAGCCAGTGACAAGCCAGGTGTTGATACTACATCTGGAGTCCCCTTAGCAGAACATCTGTCCTACTGTGGTTTAGTACACAGTATATGAAGTCAAACATGATGCTCCTGGAGCTGGCTGATAGCTGGCATTAACATATGTGCATTTATAATTTAAATTTCTGTAACTCTGTGAGTCCACAGGTTAGATAGACTTTGACAAAAATATGCGTGGTTTTAAACTGAAAGCACGTAGTTGAAAGGTTTGTGCTGAAATATTTCCTTTCCTCATCAAAGCAGCATTCATCTATGGTATTGCTGAATAAAGATAGTTGATAGCACTTAGAGAAAGGACACTCCAATGCTGACACTGGTTTTGGTGCAAATTATTCACTGAACCTGATGTAAGCCATGCTACCACGGTTTGTGCCCAGCAAAGAGGAGTCTGAGAAGCTGGTAGGAGAAGAAACATGGATTAGAGGATTAATTAAATTTCATAGAATCACAGAAGAAGCCTTGAGTGTTTTGGGGTGGAAGAAATGTTAAAGACCATCTCATTCCATCCCCTTGCCAAGGGCAGGGATACCTTCCACTACCCTAGGTTGCTCTAAGTCCCATCCAACCTGGTCTTGAACATTTCCAGGGATCCAGAGGCAGCCACAGCTTCTCTGGGCAAGCTGTGCCAGGGCCTCACAAACCTTTGAGCAAAAAAATTTCCTCTCAACATCAAACCTAAATCTCCCCTTTTTTAGTTTCTCCCTCTTCTCCCTTGTCCTGTCACTGTATGCCCTTGTAAAAGTTTCTGGAGTAATGAGTGAAAGGGAAAAGTAAAAATGAAAATAGTCCCCAGGATAGAGAGGAAAAAAAAATTTCCTAGGTACTATACTGCCTTCACCATTTACAGTGGGAAGCCACATGAGTCACCCTGTAGCATCCCCATATACATGTTAAATGTTCTGCCCCTAACCTTTGCTGAAATCAGAATGAAGGAAAAAGCTTCAGTCCAACCATTAATGGGAAAAGTGATTATTTGCCTTTAGAGAAGATACCCACTGAAAAATGATGACATTATGTGCTCTTTACAGGGATGCTGCAGCTTTTATAGATGCTCTTGGTACAATTCATTTCTGGGAACTGCATGTGAGAAGGTTTTACCACTGTCATTACACAGAAGTGCTATGGCTGGGCTGGGAACCCTGCAGCATCTTTGGGGTTGCATCCCCTAAATGCAGCTGAAGAGCAACTGAAGTTAAGCTAAAGGCTTGGTGGTGAGAAGAAATTATAAGATTGTTTCCACCTGGCTGAAAGTGAAAATCTGAGAGCAGTGGACACTGAAGGGACACAAAGGGAAGTGAACTTGGCTTGGCAATTGGGCCCTGAGGTTTGCAGGTCAATCCAGCCACTGAGCCTGCATCAAAAATTTCAACAGTGGCACACCTACTGCTTGTGCCTGTGCAATCCAATGTTTTGTTTCTTTGAAATTATACAAACACCCTATGTTCCTGAATTATCAAAATCCAAGCTTAAAACTGCATATATGGCTTATATTTAAAACTGTCCAGGAGAGCCATGTATCTCTTTCTAAAGTGACAACATTTTTTAAAACATAACTTCATCAGTTACTCATAGTTAATAACCAGAATGGGGCATTTTTCCCTGCTTCAACACTGACAGTTTTTATGCTCTCAGTTTTCACTAATACCAAAGTCTAGACTTGTTCAGTGCAGCTGAGATGAAATATTTCATGCAATATCAGCTTTTTGGCAGCCATTGGATTTGTGTACCCATCAAAACTTCATCTTCTGAGAAGAGGAAGAATTAAGAAAAAGTCATTTACCCAGTTAATTTTGTAACTATCGATTTCAGTGTAAACCCCTTCCTCTTTATAAGATTAATTTAGTTCTTCCCATGCCCCACAGAAAAATCTTGTGCCCAGAGAAAAGCTGCTATGAAAGGGATACAAATGAATCTACTTAGATAATTGTAATTCCAGTCAGACACTGGCACCATGTAGTTCATGTTTTATCATAAGAGATCAATTTCTAAGATTTAGCCATCAGTCTAAAGAGTACAAGACAAAATTTCACCCCCAGGACTGTAAAGAAGGCAGGGTTGACTCCAGTCAATGAGATTGTACCTGGGACTTGCAAGATCTTTAAATAAGAGACTGTTTTTGCACTGTGAGAGTAAAAACATCTCCACCAGTCCCGTGGTGTTAGTGTTGAACATGTGTTTTTCTATAAAGTGAGGATCTCTTGCCCCTGTGGTCCATCAGTGTTGGGTAACCAAGCCAGCAGCCATGAAACCCTGAGCACTGCATTACAAATGCCTGCCCTACATTTGAGTAATAACATCAAACAAAAACCTCACCAGTTTCATGTATTTTTGTAGTGGAATCGCAGCACGAGGATTTCCCCCTCCTCTTTTTTCTAATCAAAGACTGATTAATTAATTCTCATTATCTCCATCTCCGTCACAAAGATAGCATGGTGACACTGTCACAAAGCTGTTGCAGTTTGCCTCAGGCATGGCTGTAATTTAGTGGTGGTTGAAGTGATCTCTCGCTATTTTTGTGGGTCTCATCACCCCTGTGTCCATAAAAAACACTCCCAGACAAGAGCTGTGTGTGCCAGGAAATAGGTGGTAAAACCAGTATGAGCCTCATTCTGCACAACCTTCAAATGAAAAGAGCACAAGAGAACAACTCACAGCCTCAGATATTCCCAAAATTACACCAAAGCAGTGTCAGACCAAGTCAGGAAAGGAACCAGCTCAAAAAGGAAAAAAAAGCCCTTTTCCACAGCAAAATGTATTCAGGAAAAACTTCTCTGCAGCTGCTGCTATTGGGACAGAGGCAAGAGTGAATAAACCCTCTCTCCCAGCAGACTGCAGAGCAGCTCCCACTGAAAGGGACCACATCAGGAAACAGTGCTCACCACAGCCCCATCAGGGTGAGCAGGGACCACACCACGGCTGTGGGAGGACCTGGAGGACGGCTCATTACTGGCAGTAGGAGCTGAAAGCGTCCATGGACAATTGAAACCACATGGCACCAATCCCCCTCCAAGCCCAAGGTTAGCGCCGATCCAGCTTTCAACTCAGCCAGCTACATAAACCAGACGAGGTGCAGCAAACAATGGCTCATGCGGGTGTCCCAGTTTCCACCAACAATGTCAGCCCTACTGGTGGGGACTCAATTTGTTTCCATCAAATGGCCTTTAGTTGCCTCTGGCAGCTTTATTTTTCACACTCCTTCACCAAGTGAACGTTATCCAACAGTAGCACTATGAGTTGGCACCCAAGAGAACGCATACGAAGCCCTGCATTCAGATCATACCTCACCAATTCCATGTTTGAGGGTTGCTCCTCCTCTTCCCAACCCTTCTGGGTCAGCTTTGGTGTTCAGCTCAGAGCATGACAACTTCCCATACTGTTGTTCTGTAAAGCAAAAGGAACCAGCAATACCCATATATAACATCAACAAAGAAATGGGCTAAAAATGGATATTTGTCCTACATATACATGTATACATGTATGCCTTTTATATAGAGCTGTGCTATATCATGTTACTGTAGAAGTAGCAAAGTACTCAGAGCAAATAAAATAAATATATATCTTACCTCAGTGAAAAAAAAAAATCTTCTTTCTCAGTGTAACATACTGTAACTTGAAGTTTGCTCTCCCAGCATTATTTGTTTAATAGAAATATTTTCTGTACCACCTTGTTCCGGCAGAAAGTCAGAATTTGCATTTATATGAGGTAGTTTATCAAATATAACATACAGAAGTCTGTTAAGTACACATTGCATTTTGTTTGTGAGAAAATCTGTTTGTATTTAATGTAGTTTTTAAATTAACCTTAATGAAAGCTTCTGAAAATTGTTGTTCTAAGCATTTGAAATATGCAACAAGAACTAGTGGAAGACATAAACATGTTTTCCATTATATGTTATCAGATAGTCCAAAATTACTACAAAAAGAATGTGGGACAATGTTAAATTAGAAAGATAAGCAAGCATTTAGTTAAAAGGCAAAGGTCTTTAGAAGAGTAAAGCAACTGACAGTTAACCCCAACATCTTATGATCTCCTACCAAGAGCAGGACAGCACTCTCAGAATACAGTAGGCTGTTTTAACGACATCCATGGCTAAGAGAGAACAAAAAAGAAGTCGTGTTTCACAGAAATCCCGTGGTGGGTGTTTGTTCAGTCAATATTTACGGAGTGGTAGCGTGGACACGGCCATTTTTAAAGATCTTACTCAACCACTATCAAATATGGTCTGCCCACAGTATTTGTTATCTTTTGAAAAGAACCAAATGTATGAACTTTACAAACAGCCTTATAAAAGAAGTAAAAATATATAATCCCTGCAATTATCAAAATAGCATTTCTTATTGTCTTCTGCTGTCTGCTGATTTAATTTTGTCCTTTGATGGGCTGCTTTCTATTGATAGTCACAAGGGTGGCTTCATGAAGAACATAATGTAGGGAGCAAAAATCCCATTGGTATTATGGCTTTCTTCCCATCTTTTCCTCATACATCCAATTAAACATATTATAAAGAATAAAAGGGTATTGTGGAAAAATTGCCAAACAAGGACAGGCCTCAACAACATTTAACATATCATGTGAGGAGTGAGGCAAGTGGTACCTAAGTAGCTCGTGGATGAGTTGTTGTTACAATAATCATTCAAAAAGCAGCAATAAAACCATCACTGGTAATGATCAAGTAAGGGAAGGAAAATCTGACTAACAACGTTGTCTTACTATTCTGGTAACCCTTTGCAAAGAGAAAACTCAGTCAAATCAGGTTTTAATCAGAGCAATATTTTTCTGGAAACTCTTCCTTCCCAGCACATTCTGGCACTTAACCAGTGCTTGAATACCATTCCCACAGCAAGTCTCGAGTCAAGCTTCGTTTTCATAATCAACTGCTCTGGAAAACAGGGAATTGAAGGGCTTTTGTCAGAGCACCATTAACTTTTCTGAGAGATAAAAAAGGGAGCAATACCCAGTCACCAACCAAAGTTTTGAAGAAGAAAAGTTCTGAGCTCCAGGAGCTGGAATTATGCATGAATCTGTCCAACATAAGGGCCACCTCCACTGAGCATCAGAGGCTGCTCTTTGACTTCCTTTCACTTATATTTTCTCACTAACACATTGGAAAATTGGATCATTTTCCATTTCACTTTTGAGCATAATATAGGCAGGTCAATCCAGCTGTCATCTAGGTCATGGAATACTGGAAATCCTGTTTCAGATCATGTCCTCAGTGTCTCGTTTAAAGGGAATGATTTCCTATAACTGAGTTACAGATTGTTGTGCTCATAGGGTGGTCACAGAATTCCAGCTCTGCTTTGCATTAAAAGTGGAATTTTTAATAGCCAGGAAAGAAAAAGGAGAAAGAATTGAGAAGTTGCAGTATGAACATTTTGCAGTAGAGACCAACCCTAAATGCCACGCAGGCCCATTGCCTGCCCAGGGATTCTGGGATTCTTTTCAGTTATATCAGACAAAGGATGGGTTGGAAACAGAAAGTTTGGGAGAGCCAGCCTCCCAAAGCCCTCCATTCTTTGGCTTTCCTGAGTTTTCTTGGAGGTTGTTAACCAGACATTTACAGCCATGAGAAACGATAGAAGCTCTTGGATCTTGCAACCTCTGCATTAAGAGGAGAGAAACCCTAAAAACTCCTGCATTTCATGCTTTTGGCTTCCTAACTGAGTCTGGAAGGTTTAAAGGGCTGGACTCAGTTTCCCACGTTTGCAGGCTCCACACTGGAGATGGGATGGGGGGATGAACAGAGCTGTTGTAGGAATGACGAGAAGCCAGACTGGGTGAGGGCAGGACCTCGGAACAATAGCAAAGAGCTTGGGGACATCTTCCAGAAATAAGAAAGTTATTGGCATACACCACAGCCATGCCTAGAAAAGTTTTCTGAGCTTTTCCTAAATAGCTAAAGGAGATTATTTTCAGGCTTTTTTTTTTTATTATTATTATTATTATTTTGAGAGCTGGAATGAACAGAATTTGCATATTCTCTCGGACGCTGAGGGGAGAGAGATGGAACCAAGATTTTGTGGATAGGCCAAAAGATAATTAAAGCAATTATATACTGCAAAGGAATGTGTTGTGCTATTCCTAAAGGAAGACTTTTGGCCAGATAGAACTGATGACAAATATTTATTTTCTTCTTTTGGCATTAATAGTCTTAGTAGGCAGTATTAGGAACACTTATCAGTATTCATATATGGTATTTAGGGTGGCATTTTTATTATGCTTAGTGCAGAATTTTTTAACACGCTAATAGAACACCCATTTGTTTTAAGAACATATTAAAGCTTGTCTAATGATAGCGTATGGAAAATAGGATGAGCAGAGGTTCGGGGCAACTTTGGGGAGATCTGGGGTTGCATCCCTAAAGCCAAACCATGTAAGTTGAATACAATAGGGGAGAATTACCTTGGAAAAACACTGGAGCTGCAGGGTGATGGCCTGTGGCACGGAGAGGATACAGAGATCTTTCAGCAGGAAGCTATTTGGCAGCCTCTGTGCCTTAGCTGGCGGGGAGCAGCCAGGAGCTGATTTAGTCAGTGGGTAGGAGAGGCAGCTCCCAGTGAAGAGTTGAGAAAGCGAAGGCGGTCCCAGTGAACTATCAAGAAATACCGATCCGGAGTTATTATGTAACATTAGGGTCAGAACTGCAGATAAGAGGCTGATGCATCACAGCCTTAGCAAACAGCCAGTGTTAATATGTTTGCATAGATAAGGCAGATTTGGCGTGGTGCACGGGCATAAAAATGAGGAGCCAACACGAGCTCAAACGGAGCTCAGAGCACCACTGCCAAGAGATGTAATTCTTGTCTTCATCTCCTTTGAATATCAAGGTTTATTTAGTTTACAAACATATGGGTTTTCAAAGCTATTACAACTGTGACATCGATTTAGAAGCTACAGACATGCAAGAGGTTAAGATTAGAGCTGGCCAGGAATTTTCTTACAAAACAGAATTTTGCATTTTAGCCAGGATTAGTTAAGACAACTGAGCCTTACAACATCATCCTGCCAGGTGAAAAAATGACTCACTTGACAAGCACAGTGCTGCTGGGATGAGTCCTTTTAAACTGTGTATTTACATAAACATTTATGGGCTGTTATGTTTATTAAGAAAAGATGTGATAGGCAGAATTGCACCTTTCAGTTGCTCAGGCAAGGGGAGGATAGTTTGGGAGCCACTACCTTCCTTGGATTTATTAAACTGGTGAGGAAACTCTTGTTTCTCTGTACAGCAGGGTGGGTTGTGCCTTCATGCCATGCCTTATACCCACTATAACCTGAGGTGTTTCAAAAGGGCATCAAAACAGAAGAATTATAAATATTGTATATCTGAACTTAATTAAAACTGACATCTAGAAACCAAAATAAAAAATATAATAAACAAGGAAAAACTTGTTTCATAAAAAGTTCTTTACTGGAACAAAAACCCAAATATTAAAACATGAGAATCACAGAATCATTTAGTTTTGAAAAGACCTCCAAGATCAATGAGCCCAACCTTAATACTACTACTACTAATAATAATGATGATAATGAACAACACATCATTCCTTTTAGCATGCTAAAACCCCTGCTACAAAATGAGACAAGCAGCAGAGCCAAATCATCACTACACTCTCAATCAAAGAATTTTGAACTTCAGCTCAGTTCACTCAGATGCTGGGGATTATTTGGGCAGAACCCGAGATTACAAACCGAAGAGCACTGAGCAGCACATGTATATGCTCCAGTTATGAAAGCTGCTTAATGATTAAAGTCAGCTATGCTAAAAAAAAATAAAACAAAAAAAAAAAGGCAAAACTTATGTTGAGGTCTGAAAGTATGTCTGTGGATTGACGGGGCAGAGGTTAAATCCAGATGAGGGTCACTCCAGCCTGGTGTTAGTCTAAATGAGTTCAGCATTAATGTTGAAAAATCCTGGCACTGAGCTCACCACCTGCCTGCTGCAGAAATCTGAGGTTCAGCTCAAACTTGAGGGCTTCTTGCATTTACAGCACTTATGTGCTGCTAACCAGGGAGGAGGAAGTGGGTAAATCTGGCTGTTGTTTCAGTCGCTGCTACCATCCTTAAATTACTTTTGTCTGCTGCCTTTTAAAAAGGCACCACTTCTAGTGCAACAGGATGCTTGTACTGTGTAAATATGACAGAGAGCAGGGCTTTAAATAGTGAATCCTGTCAGGAAAACATAGCACAACCTTTCCACTTTTGCTATTCCTTTTCTTACACATTTTCCCTTTATATTCTTATTTCCATTCTTTTGCAAAATAGGTCTGAAAAAGCTAAAGGAGAACTGCCAATTTTCAATCCCAGCAGTGATGACAAAGCAAACATTTAGGTCCTGATCTCAACAAGAAAAATGCCTTACGGACTCAGAACTGAGCTTTGTGTAACATCAAAGGGTTAAAATAACCAACACTTAAAGGAAAGAGGAATAGATCACTTACAGCACATATCCTATTATTTGTTGAAAACTTGTAGGGTGGATGTAAACTTGTTATCATTCACCAGAAGATAAAATTTGCTGCAGAAGGTACACACTCTGCAAGTGTAGAACAGCTAATCTCAGACCACTAATAGATTTAACCTTGTATATTCACAGATATTTAAAAGTGTTATGGTTTGAAGGTCAACTCCACTGTCTCCGACTACAAGGAAAGAAAAGAAAGGAATAAAAATTAGAAAGAATTAATTCTTCAAAAAGTTTTTACAAATCAAAACCCTGCAGTTTCACACTGAGAACAAAAGAAGCATATTAAACACCAAAGTTTATCAAGACAAATTAGGTCCCAGTTTCAAATTTTCTTTAATCTTTTGCATCTGAACGTTTTTTTGCCTCATGCTGTTTTCCCTAGTTAAATGTTAAAATGAATTCTAGCCAATACCATTGACTTCCTCCCTTAAAAATATTGAGACACATAATAAAAAATTAATTACTTCCCCTAATTTCCGTGTGATTCTTTAAAAAGATGTAAAATTCATTTAAAGTAAGTGGTGACTTTGTCTTTGAAGATCACGACAATTAACATGGATCAAAGCTTAGGTTCTGTAACGATGATAGCTTATTAGCATAATGAAATTAACTTAGAGACAAGAATCTTTAATAGGTACAACAAAAACGCTTTAATAATACTTGAAGAAAATTATGTATTTGCTAGAAGTACAACAGTTTCAGACTTTCTATCCAATTAATAACTTGTTAATTAACTCCTTTTCCAAACAATGTGCACTTTAAGTTAACATCTGCCCATTGGATAACACTTTCCAATGGTATTTTTTTTTTAATATACTGTAGAACTGCAACACTGTTTTACTGGGAATTCCTTGTAGGACTATTCTTACACGGGGAAACAGGACCCAAATATAGTAATATGCTTTCTACAGCCAGCCAATTAAAAACAAAAAAGAGAAGGCTTATTTCAAAGATGGGGAGGAGGAATGGGTAATTCCTTAATTCTGGCTGCATTGTTTGTGTGTAGTCTCAGATTTCTTTGCATTTTCAATAGGAATTATTTTCTGCAGTTTATATTCCCCTGCAAAATGGCTCTCTGCTGATTAGTGCCTTATATAGACCTGATTTGGGAGCAATTTTCATATCTTTTAAAAATATCTATTTATAGTTCCATGGTACAAGATTTTACAGTCTTGTTTTATAAGATTGTAAATCAGTAACTATTGGTTTTGAAGACACGGAGAAGGAAGGTTCTTCACAAAAAAAGTTAAAATAGAACCTTTTGTATAGAAAGACCACTTTCACAGACTTTGCTTTGTAGTGCAGAATAGTAAGGGCTTTCAGCACCTGAATTTTTAATTAAAATGACAGATTTTTGTTTTAGGGGCTTCTGCCTATGGAGTGGTGTGGGGATCAAAAATTTCACAGAGCATTTTGCAAGTGGATTTGGAGAACACACGTGACTCTGCACTGCACGGGCTGCTTAGGCCAATGATGGAACAATTAAAGAGGCCTTATTTGAAACAAATGAGTTATTATATTCTGTTGGGTCAAGGATTCATGTTTTAATAAATCCCTAATTACAGTAACTTTTCATTTAATCTGGCGAATTCTAAGCAAGTTAAGAATTTATGAGAGTTGGAATCAGCAATAAAAAATATGCCTGTCTGCCATTCTGCTCAGGGCCACACAGGTTGAACTCATTTTGAGGAGCTTGGAAGCCAGGAATGCATCTCCTGAACAGGGCACTGTGACATGATTACATCTATGTACGTATGAAATAGTATTGTGCATGTGTAAAATAATATTGTGCACGTATAAAACAATATTCTGCATGTATAAAATGCACTGTATATTAAATTATGCATAAAATTGCATATAGAATTATTATGTTATAGTTGTTATTAATAATAGCCTGGAAAGCCTTCAATCCTTTTTTTTTCAGAAATAAAAAAGAAAAAACAAAAACCAACCAAATCCCCAGCATAACCATGAGAGCATTTTTGAAGGAGGATTATTTTTTTTGCTTTGGCAAACTTTCCTCCCACCAACCTGTGACTACACAATGCTTTTTGTGCACCATCCAGCCAAAACTCTTCCAGTCACTACTGGCTGAGCTCAGGATTTCTGTTTCTGATCATGTGTGGCACTGGCCAGGCTCATCTCAGCTCCTGGTATATGGCTGAGTACAGACATCTTTGAAAAAATAAAACCAAAACTGAGTCATAATGAACATTTTAATACAAAATTTTCAGACTTAGAATTTTAGCATTAGGATTTGCTGGTTCAACACCACCTTGGCAAACACTGTCTCCTCTAGAACAACACCCTTATGAGAATTAACTAATTAATACCCAGCAAACAAACATAACACAGGCTTTACCATCCATTGAAACACATTTTTTTGGGGGGTTGAAACAAGGTGCCACCAGTAACTCACATTGAAGTTGCATCCCAGTGGAAAGAAATCAAGGAAACTGCTGTTTCCTGCACACAAACAGGCAACACCTCAACCTTTCCAAAGTTTGTGGTCTCTTTACTGAACATAAATATACAAAGTCCTGTGAATTATGCCTGTGGCTGGCTGAAATTCCTTTTTTTTTTTTTTGTGGTTCTTTCAATTTGAAAGTTGCTAGGGTGGGTTTGGTTTGAGGTATTTTTTATTGCAAATCAAAACTGATAATTTTTTGAGACTTCTCCCAAAACATCAAAGGCTGGAAATCCTTGTTTCGAAACAAAATAAAGCAAGAACTGAGCACTGCAAGCCCCTTTTTGGGGCCTGAGCTGCTCTAGAGCAATGGGGACAGCACAGGGGACATTTGTTGTGTCCCAAATTACTCAAGGGCTTCCAGGTCTACCTTGTTGCTTGGGCCTGGGGCAATTCTGCCACCAAAATTACTAATTTACTAGTGCAGGGATTAGCAAAATGAGGAGCCCTGTAGGCAGAAGGTTCACCCAGAGGAGGCTGACCCAGTCCTGGAAGGATTTAGGGCCATGCCCTTGGAACCTCAGCACCAGCTGAGCTCTCCACAGGCTGATCCCACCCACTTCCAGCAGAATCTTTCTGAAAACAAAGACACTTCCTTTAAGCTCCTGGCTTTTGGCACACCAGGGTTTTCCGAGGTAAAACATTTCCAAGCCATAAATCCATCAGATAACTCCCCAGTTCCAAGTTCCTTGCTATCCAAGAAATATGATCCAACCTTGGCTGGGAAGTGCAGTCTAAAGAATATCATCACCTATTGCCTTTCCTGCATACTTCCATGCCATACCTATTTTTCCCTGGATGACTCCCAAGCTAAGTCTCTCTCCTTGCTTAACAAAATCCAGTGTTTCAGCTGTACAAGACACTGAGTGCAGGGCAGAAACTTTACAGGTTCTTCTAAATAAGACATTATTATCCTTTACAAGAGGAAAAAGAGACCAGGCTCATCTCTAAGCTAAGAAATGCACTTACTGTTCCAAATTTTGAGTCAATATTCAGAGTTAGTTTATACATAAGGCTCTAGTGGAGATTGATACAGTGCCAGAAGATACTAAATTCTCATTTTTAGTGAATGACCACCACAAAGAGTTGCCAGCCGTGAGTTTCCTTTATGATAACAAAGAGCTTGCCAGGAAAACCCTTGGTAAAAAAATGGTGCTGATAAATACACTGATTTAAAGATAACCAGTACAGCATTTCCTTTGTTCACACATGGTTTCATTTTTTGGTCAGCAGAACATGCCCAACTTCTCCTTCCAACAAGGTATTTTAGCCTTTTTCCTGCCTTGGAACCAGAAAAATCTATGACAGAATCAAAAGTACATGATTTAGGTTGGCCTGACTGGTCACACACAAGAGCAGGATTTGGCTGTTGAGAAATGATGACGTAGCAGGTTTTTGAAATTTTGTAATAGCTTTCTTCACCCATCCTATTCCAAATGATCTCCATAGAATTAAAAAAAAAAAAAAAAAAAAAAGTTATTTTTCATTGATTATTCCCTTTGAAATATCACCTTTGCCCATCAATGTGGTAGTGTCAGTCCCAGCTTTCTGTGATTTCTCTCAGTTGTGCCCCAGATTTGGGATTCTCTTGATGGCCCTGTTCTTTCAGTGATGCTGCTCCTGTCTGCTTTCAGAATAATTTCTCTTTCACACTTCATTTGCATGTTTTTCTCACTGCATGGGAAAAAAACCCAAACAAGCACAAGTTTCCTTGTCTCCAGCTTCACAACTGAGCAAAACATATATTCCCCTTCCTTCCCATTCCCCCTACCCTGCTGTAGAGTTGGAAATGTTGCTTCAGACGTTCATGCGCAGAATTGTGGAAAACCATGAGCAAAAATCCTGGCTGTGAATTGGGAAAGTCTGAGCTGAATCTCTTTGGATAATGACCTGGAGGTCACACTGCACTAAAAGGACAGAAGCTACCCAGGCTTCAGGTAAAGGCATAATTTTATCTTTTTAAATTCATCTCAGTTTAAAACCTTTAAGTTTTACTTGAAGATTTGGATAAATTCCACCTTTGAAACAGGAAATTTTCTCCAGTACTTTTGTTTTTCTTGACAAGGACTTCCTAAATTTCAAGTGCAACACAACAGACAAACTGAGTCAAAGGAACAGCTCCATGGTGGGGTCAGCCCAATCACAGTGATTTTGCAATTTAACTCTTTCTTCCTGCAAAAGTTGCATCACTCACTGAAAAATCAAGGCAGAAACCACTTTAGAAAAGTTGCATCCCATTTAAGAAAAACAAACAATCTAGAACCTAAGTTATGATGGAGGTGTTCCTGCCTATACCCAGAACAGAGCTGTTACCTGCCCCTCCTGAAGAAGCTGTAGACCAGGATGAGTCTCCTCTTCTCCAGCTGAACAGACCAAGTCACCTCATCCACTCCTTGTGTGTCTTCCCCTTCTTCTTTCAATACTTTTGCAGCCCGAGTTTCACAGGTTGGGGTTTCAGGGGCCCTGCCCAGCAGTTTTTATTTGTTACTTGTGTTACAGCAGCAAGAAAAAGGCATCAAGAGCCTGCTCCACGTGCACCCCTCACTGCTGAGTTACAGCCCAGCCACAACCCACAGCATTGCCCTGCTCCTCTTGGCCCTCATTACCGAGCACTCAGCATTCTCACCCCGCTTGTCTGCTCTTTAATAAGAAATAAAGTTGTTTGTTTATTTTATACCTATTTAACTTGTCGTTTAAGATTTGCAGAATGCCATCAATCTCTGCCTCAGCACGCTGACCTCACTTTAATTGGTGGGGCTCTAAATTCTGCACAGATGTTATTACTGTGAATTTAACTTTATATAGCAAGAAATTCGGGGCTGCCATATGCTGTCTTTTATGAGCTTGCAGTTTGCAATGAATATCCATGACTAATGCTTGTGACCCAGGTAAGCCTGTGATTAGGGAAGGTAAAAAGTTTACCAAACTTTATTGCAGCACTTTCAGTAATTTCACCAACTAATGAACACATCTCCCCTGCCTCTGCATTGGTACAAAAAAATTGCTTAGCTCTTCTTAATATATCTGTCAACATCTAGTGCCATTCTGGGACTCTCATGAGTCAGCCAAAATTTTCTACATTCATAGATTGCATATCAGAAGGGATAAGATGATTTCCTCTGATATCCAGCATAAATCAGAGCTTTTCGTGTTTTTCTAATGGTTTCTAGTTGTTCTTGGGGGGGGTTGGCTTTTTTTTTTGGTTGAATAAACTGGGGCAAAAATTTCTGAAGGTTACTAGGATTTAGCCAGGTGCTAAATCCAGAATTCAAATACATCTACTAAATGTAGACAGAAGTAGAGAAACCAGAGATACATTGAAATTTGGAAAAAACTTTATGAATTACGATTTATCATAAATGTTTCAAATTTCATTCCACCCAACACAACAGCTTCGGTTTAGCTGAAGCTCCAAGAAAACCTGTTCACTGTGAGTGAACTTAATGGCCTCAAGGCCTGGGAGAAGCAAAATTATTTTAGCAAAAGGGAAAACTGGAGAGGAAAAAAGTAGGAAAAAGCCAGTGGGTTTGAATTAGTCATACATATATTTGCAATGCAAAATAGGAGAAAGTCTTCAGTCAACAGAGAACTGAGTTTGTGGTGCGTCCTCACTGCAGGAATGGAGTCAGGAAACTTCACTTTTCCTAAGATAGAACTTTCCAGGCTTTCAAAACTGATTACATGGAGTGTAGCAGCAGATAGAGGCACCTGTAGATCAGAAGTCCTTGCCCAGTCTTATTTCCATGCCTCAGCCTTACCCCTGCTGAATACTTTGCCCAGCTATCAGCTAACTGATAATTTTATAAAAAAGTGATAATTTTATAAATTCCTGCTCACTGTCAATACAATTCATCACAACCAGAAGCATAGAAAAAAATCCTGAAAATATGAATAAATCTGAAACACTAAAAGTTAAAGTTGGTGGTTAATAAGCAGGAATATGTTTGCAGCAGGTCCTGTGTTCCCAGCAGCTCTGTTCACATCTACGGAGTCAGCTCACGAAACAGGAATTGGAGTGCTGCTCTCATGAGTCACTCTGCTTGGAAACCTTTATATATTAAGAAAAAAAAATTCCCCAATCAAAAAAAACCCTCACATGTTAAAAGTATCTTAGCCAAGCATGTTATTTCTCTTAAATATATAACAAAACACAACTGTCCTCAAGGTAAATATCCCCTGGTTTATTACTTTAGATCACTTTTCAGTGCTGTAATCATGTCATTAGGATTGCAGTTACTGGCTCCAGAAGAAATAACCACCTAACTATAAAATTCTGGTTTCCCAGTCTATTTTGAGGGGACAACCAGAGGTCAGTGGGTCTGAGCCCCTACCACTGAAACCAATGGCAGTAAGTTCAAATCTCCTGCTCCATGGCATGTCCCAAGGAGAATTTTTTTTTTTTTTTTCTCAGCTGCAGTTTCCAACAGATGTTCAGGCAGCTCATGTCGTTCTTCTGAACTGAATTAGAGAGCTGTGTCAGGAAAAAAAGTGGACAGACTGTGTCACCCACGGATGCACCAGCAACACTCCTGCTGGTACCACCAGGGTTTCCCTGTTTTTGGTGTTTTCTTTTCCAGCCTAAAATGAAAATTGAAATGGGGAAAAAGCGAAGTTTATTCCTTATAGGTGGAATTTGAACAATACATCATTGAAATCAGTCTTCTGCAGGTCTGTGTGAGGCCACCACAGTCATTCCAAGGATCTTAGCTTTTCCTCTGAGACTTTTTACCTTACTGTGCAATATCCTTGAGGATAAGAGCTCAAAACCTTTGTTTTCAGCCCATTATAGCTAGAACAGGCTTACAGTGTGGGAATTGCTTATTTCATATTTCATAACATATCGTAATGCATTATGCTTTATTTTCACTACCTCTGGAGCCAGGAAAGTTGCATCTGTCATTAACTTCTGCAAAAAATTGGGATAATGGAGACCAAAGGACAGCAAAAAATTATTTCACACTGAGAGGCCTCTCCCTGCAGCAACAGCATTCATCAATAATGGTAATAGCAGGTGGCAGCAAGACACAAACATCCTTAAACTACCTTTATGCATCTCTACTCTGCTTTCTTGTCCCATCCTGCAGTCAAGACCTGGATCTGCCTTGTGGGAAGGTGCCCTCCCAGGTGGTCCAGATGTGGTCAAAATCTGCATCAACAGGAGTTAAATAACATGTCCACAGACCAAATCAGCTCAGCATAACCCCAAGAGATGCTGAAAGCTACTTCTAATGCCAGGCACCTCAGCTCCTGCTGGGCCTGACCTACCATGGATGTGCAGATGAGGACTCCAATGGCCCTTAAATAATGATTTTTTTTTTTTTTTTTTTTTTAAGAGCAAGATTGAGGGTATTCTTCAATCCCCTTTCAAGGTGATTTTTTAGCACTCCAGTGTATACTTGCTGTGTTTCCTGAGGTCAAATCAGTGGCAGCTTTAATTGCACTTACAAGGAATGCTGCTAAAATGGGCACAGAGTCCTAAACTCAATGTTTTCTTCATTATTTTGCAACTCTGGGAGCCTGCCAACATCGTTGCGAGATTTGGCATGCACTTACCTGGAAAGAATGAGGCTTAATATTTCATTTCAGCTTTGCAAGGTTTTCTCCTCCCGCCAAAAAAAAAGAGCAAGCAGAGGGATCAGAAACACAGTCAAAGGGCAAGGCTGGTCCCTCTGATGTTGGCATAGATCAACATGGCTCTGCAAGGTTCTGGGGAGCTCACCTGGAAATCAAGAGCAGCTCCACCACAAGTGGCTGCACCTTTAGCAGCTGCTACTCCACTTTGCAAATTCGTGTGCACAGGGAATATTTTCACCTCCTCATTCTCGAGGCTGGATTGGTAGGTCACAGAATCATTAAGGTTGGAAAAGACCTCTAAGATCATCAAGTCCGAAAATTAAGAGGTGAGAGGTTTGTCACGCTTGGAGGTGTGAACTGCAAAGGCCAAGCTGAGAACCTCACCTGCAGCCCTAAAGCCAGATCTGTGTTTAACTCCTGCTTTAGACCTTTAATACAGAAAATAATCCTCTGACAGATGTTACTTGGTGCTTGGAACACATAAAATGCTTTTTGTTGATTGTTTTAATGTAAAATGTTTTGACAGCCTCAAAAAGGGGGTGGAAATAAAGGCTACCACCACCCATATCCCACAAGATCTGCTGTCCACCAGTACCTCAGCAAGTTAAGGCCAGGTTGGACAGGGCTTGGAGAAACCTGTTTTAGTGGAAGATGCCCCAGCCATGGCAGGCAGGATGGGACAAGATGAGCTTTAGGTTCCCTTTAGTAGGGGAGGGGTAAAAGGTTTCCCTTTTACTGGTTAAATGGTTTAAAACATGGGCTCCATAGGGCTGGGCCCCCTCTGGAAAGTCATAGCATTGGAGCTGGGTTGTTTGTGGGCTGGGATGGTACTTACACAATACAGGTGCTGCTTGGAACCAGGGTAGCTCCTGAGGAGAGCACCAGGAAAGGGAGACCCACTGCAGTGCCATGGAGTGGTTGCTTCCTCTGTCAGGATGCTTCAGCTGTTGAACAAAAATATTTTCCTGATTAGATTCCCAAAGCTGTGTTTCCCCCATCCACTATGTCTGACTTCTCCACTCAGGCTGCAAAGACTAACTCCTGACTCAGCTAAAATAATCTACCAGGCCTACAATTTAAGCATAGCTTATGTCAAAACCTTTCTGTGGATCTGGTCTTCCCTCTGCAGCCACCCCACTGAAAGGATTCAGCTATCTGGGAAATGAAACACTCTTCAGTGGGGATAAGGATGTCAGACACCGTTTCCAAAGGAGCGATGCCTCAGTATATTTTGGTTTAATATTCTTATGTCAATGACACTGGTAGGAAATGGGAAAAGGTAAAAGCTCTGTGAGGCATGTAAATCAGGAATGGGAGTGTGACAGCAGAGGCTGGCATGGCTGTCACCAGGGCTGGCAGAGAACATTCCCTAAGGACCTGAATCCCTACCAGCACTCCCGACCCGAGGAGTTAAATTTTGCTGTTCGCCCCAGCGGCATAAATCCATAGCATTTTGACTGAATCCCATAAAAGTAAATCAGTGTAAGTGAGGCCAGGCTGCAGCCCCACAATCCTGCAGGACCAACGCTGGGAACAAGGGCCGACGATCGCAGCGAGCGGCAGCTCCCGCCTCGCTGGTGGCAGAGCACGGAGTCAGCCAGGGAGCAGCTGGGAGGCAGCCAGATGGGCAATGAAAGGGGCACAGCCAGCACCTCAAAAAAAATAGGTTTTTAATTGTAGGAAATTTTTGCAAGACATAAAGTTGAATTATTTTCATTTTTTGCTCCAGCAGCAGAAATGTAAATGCTGCCGTTTGCACAGAGAGGGTTTTTGTTTTTTTTTTTAAGTTGTTGTTGAGAGGCTGCGCTTAAAAAGGGGCTGGTATTAATCATCTCTACGTCAGGCAAGTTTAAAGGGGCACATCAGGCAGCTCCTTGGAGGAGCTGATGGACAGGGG
Organism: Vidua chalybeata; assembly: GCF_026979565.1. Classification (NCBI taxonomy): domain Eukaryota; kingdom Metazoa; phylum Chordata; class Aves; order Passeriformes; family Viduidae; genus Vidua; species Vidua chalybeata. The sequence continues at coordinate 35,945,749 of NC_071536.1, read as the reverse complement.
TCTGTTCTGCTGGCTGGTGTATTTTTCAGAGCGGGTATCAAATGGGTCCACGTGGCATGAACAGAACATAGCTCCAGATGGGAGAGCAGCTCCCATCTCTTGCCGAGTAAATCTGCTGTTTGAGACTATATTCTATGACTGAAATTTTATACATATGACTTTGTTGGAGCTGGGATCTCTTCCTTTGAAAATGTGCTACAATAATAATTGCATTTACCAGTTGCCAGTCCTTCTCGCAAAACGTGGGGGTTTTTTTGTTCGGATTGTGAAATTAATTGTCTCTAGCTAATATAATTAAAAACAAACACTTCGGATTACAGCAGAGGGAAAGGGGAAGGGAGAAAGAGAGGGGGGAAAAAAAAAAAAAAAAAAAACCAAACTCCAGCCCTGATTTTCTATTGACAACAAGAAAGCTCTGCCATCCCTGAACTGTTTAATTATTGAAATGAACTGTAACAGTACACTGGATTGTTGCCGAGGTCACCGAGTAGTGCTGGATGTCAAGAGGAAAGCAGCAGCTCCAAGAGCCCTGCAACGCCCCAGGCTCTGGGTGAAATCCCACACACTTTTTCTCAAGCATTCAGGCTCTGATAGGTAGCCTGATAGCACGGCTGCTTTGCTGGTATTACAGAGGTCCAACGGTGCTTGCTTGTTTTAAGACGAGCCAAACTATGCTCTGGTGGCCACCGTGACGCTGTGATTCCCATGCCCTATCGCATTCCTCTTTCTCAGATCCCAGGCATTTTTTTTTTCCCCCTACGTGCAGTCCAGGATGTAGACAAATGAATTCCAAGTGACCTATGTGGGGGTGGACTCTTTGGAAACAAACAACAAAAATAAGATATCTCCTGTCCTCACTTTTTCATTTGCTCGTTCCCTGGATACAGTTTATTCGTGGCAATGAAATACACATTGTGTCTCTGGAGTTAGATCCAGCAGCAACATCTTTACCACCCCCTAACCTTGGCTTTTTTTTCTTCTTTTTTTTTTTTTTTTTTCTTTTCTTTTCCTGATTTCCTATTTAAGCCTTTACAAAAGACATCTTGTTTAACATTATCTGCTCCTTTGGAAGTCAGGCTGCCCTCTAAAGCCTATCATATCAAGGCTTGCTATTCATTTAAACAATGTTTTTTTATTGGAAAAAGTTTAGGAAACTGGAAGTTTTGTAAAAAATTCTGTATCTGCGCTGACAGGAGGATCTCTTGGACAAATAATGACTCTATTTGCAGAGAAAAGGAAAAACTTTTGAATCTTTCATAGTGAAGAAAATCCTGTAGATACAAAAACTGCTAAAAAGAAATAAAAACTGCAGTTGAGGAACAGACAATAAACATTTCAGATTGCTTTATGGTGCTCTATTACAGGCAACTATCTTGCTTAAGTAGGCATAACATTTTTCACAGTATATATTTAAGGTTTTTTTATGGGTTAGATTAACAGCAGGGATACATAGCTCTTAAAGGGAGGGCAGAAATAATTTCTGCTACTCCAGTGGCCTGATAGGTCACAAAAATTCTTTTAAAAATGGCAAGAAAAATGCACTGCATGGTCAAGCAGGAGCAGCCTCCAGCCCACCCTGATGCTCGTGTTGTGGGCTGCACACAGAGCCCATGGACAGCAAAAGCCAGGAGTGACCCCTGGGGTCAGTTCTGGCCCTGGAGGCTCTGGGGAGGCTGCACTGGTTTCCCAGAGTGTTGCTGGCACACCTGTGGAAGATGCAGCTCTGCAAACTGGCCAGAGCAGCACTGGGAAGAGGTTCCTGCTGTGGGACATTGCCCCTCTCCCAGCACCAGCACTCTTGGAGCATCCACGAGCCCACTGGCAGCAGCCCCTGGCTCCTGCTGTCAGTCAGCCTGTCCTCCTCACCACAGTCCAGATATCAGACTCTCGGGGCCACCACAGCCCCTCGTGGACCTCAGCTGTGCTCCAGAGTGGCTCTCGAGGACCGGGAGCTGTGCAGTGACACCCCCTTGCAGGCTGCCAACCCTGCCAGACTGAACAATGGAGCAAGGAATAATGGGGAAATTCCGAGCAGCATTGTGTTGGATTCCCCTTGGCTTCATTAAAATTAGTGATGGCCTTCAGTTCTGGGTGCTCCAGAGCTCTCCTGGCTGTGCACAAAGCAGAGCTCAGAGTGGCAGCATCCGGCCTGGCAGAGGGCTCTCAGCACTTCTCCCCTGCCCCTGACCCCGTGGGTGATGGGGAGGGTTTGCCAGTGCACAGAACCCCAGAAAGGCATGGAAAGGACCTTAAAGTCCATCTCATTCCCCCCCTTTTCCATGGTCAGGGACACCTTCCACCATCCCAAGCCCTGTCCAGCCCAGCCTTGGACACTTCCAGGGATCCAGGGGCAGCCACAGCTTCTCTGGGCACCCTGTGCCTGGGCCTGCCCACCCTCCCAGCCAGGAATTCCTTTCTAATATCTAATCTAACCCTGCCCTCTGTCACTTTAAAACCATTCCCATTTGTCCTATCACTCCATGCCCATGTGAAAAGTGGCTCTCCAAATATTTAGCTAATTTTTTAACAGTCCAAAGGAAATGAGAGAAAACTGATTTTTATTATTCCCCATGGAGTAACAACTTGCTCTGTTCCCCAGTTTACTTTTACCTCCTTGGAAACACACACTATTTACTCCAGATTCTCCCACCAGTGGCTGGGTCCTCATGGGACCTCCTTCACCTTCCCTGGAATATGCAGAGTTTCCACAGAGGCACAGGAGCTGATCTTTTTGTAAATTATGTGCACTGAAGTAAGCAATTTAACAGTTCATTCCCCCAGGTAGCCAATGACCACTGTATGTCTATGTGCTTAATTTGACAATTAATCTTTGGAAGGCTGGTAATCATTTTAGATTCACTTTTTTATCTTAAAAAATCAGTAAGCAACTTCCTTCTGGTTAATTTTTCTTTTTATTTTTTAGTTTTTCTACATTTTTCCAGTGGTCACCTTGTCTACTAAATTTGTTCATCCTTTTCCATACATCACTTTGGGAATCAGAGGTGGGGGGAGGAGGGAGACTTGCTAAGAAATTGGAAAACATTTTACATTTTTTAAGTAGGTAAGATTAAATGTTTATGCCATAGTTTACAATTATAATAAAATAAATCTAGAAACTATTTCATGTATGAGAGCATGTGCATTAGAAAACATATTTTTGTAACAGATAACCATCTTCTGAACACTAGAATGTTGGTAATTTGTCAGTTTTTCTTTTAATTAAAACTGTGTATATAGTTCATGCTCTGTTTGATTCAGTGTCAACATTTTGGATGGGGGCTAAAACTGATTTCCTCTTAAATCTTTGCATTTCTCAGGACAACTGATGAAGTGTGCCTCAACGTTAAGCTCATGAGCCCATGAGTTTTTGCCTGTTTCAAGATCAGTAAATCAAGAGATATTAGAGCAACAGCCCTGATAAGACTCAAGACTTCTAACACTTCTGTAAATGCTCTCTTTACCAAAACTGCATCCATTTTTCCTCTCAGACAACCTGTTTTAATTCATTGCATCATAACCAAGCTGGTCCACTGTAAAATGAATTAAAACTATGCTAGTTAGGAATTCAATTCTGAATATGTTTCTCAGTGCAACCCATGAAATGTTTAAAGTGTTTAATTTTTTTTTTTTTTCTTAACAACAGAAAAATTTGCCTGGCGTTTCTCTAAATAATTTTAAAAATATATATTTTTTTAAATTTTCAGTCTTCCTTTCTGAAAATAGGAAATTTGCATGGTATGGGTTGGAATGGACCTTAAAAATCATCCAGTTCCACACCCTGCCAAGGGCAGGGACACCTTCCAGTGAACCAGGCTGCTCCAAGCTCCATCCAGCCTGGCCTTGGACACTTCCAGGGATCCAGGGGCAGCCACAGCTTCTGTGGGCACCCTGTGCCAGGGCCTCACCACCCTCACAGGGAAGGATTTTTCCTGTACATCCAACCTAAATTTCTCCTCTTTCAGTCTGAACCCAGCACTCCTTGTCCTGTCACTACATTCCTGATGAAAAGTCCCAGATCTGGGTGAGTTTGGAGCCCAGCCCTCCTGACTGTCACAAACAGAGTGGAAATAACCACCACATTTCTTAAAAACACACACATCTCACCACATTTAGCTCCAAGCCCCACTTCCTTCTATCTTGCCTATTTTAATAAATACTCATGGCACTCAATAAAATTAGAATATCAGTGAGCAGAACAGATCCATATGAATTTTCCCCCAGGGATTAGGAATGGAGAGGAAGAACATCTGGTACAGGAGAGTCATGTTGCTAACTGTGCTCACTGATAGGTGAGTACAGTGATAATCTCATTTATCTGCAATGTACCTGAATGTTTCTTGGATCAAAACCTAGGAAAGGCAAAGGGAAAGACTGAAAAGTGAGAAAGACCACTCAAAAAAGATGGCAACTTCCAGATGTAATCACCATGGCAGTGAGGTGCTGGATTCCCTGGGAATTACCTCAAGACAAACACGGTGAGAATTACTTTGGAGAGGATGTGAGGAAAAGCACACCGTGAGAAAGAGGAGCAGATGCATCTTTCAAGCTCAGTATTCCTCATGCTTCCAACTTCACATGCCCTTTTACTAATTTTTCTACGCTGATAATCTATAGAACCTAATTACACAAAGTCTAAGAAAGCTCCTTCTACGAAAGGCATAATGCTGATATCTGAGTCACGAGCACAGTTAATGTAATCTAACACATATTGCGGGAACCTACTGCACACAGATATTACCAATTAGCACATGATTTTAACAATCAACATTCATGCAATTAATAGAACACTTCATATTCCTTCTAATTTTGAGCTCTGCATGAGCATATGTTATCATGACGGAATGTGGGATCATTTATTTATACTGGAAGCAAGGCACCACATAGAAATCAGAGATGCTGAAAGTTAGCCTGAAAGTGAAATGGGCTCAGCTTTGCATTGAGGAAAGAATACTATTGGTCTGACTTTTAAAAGTTGAACCTTTGCCTTACCTTCTTGTTGAACCTTGCTGTTGGTGAACTTCTGGAGAAGAAACTGTATCCTGATTACAGCTGGGGAATACAACAACGTGTTCATCAAGAAGCACTTCTCTCTAAAATTGAAAACTATAACATAATCATCACTCAAAAAAAAAGGCAAATAAATATGTCTTGCTTAGACATAGATATATAGATATATAGTTATATATTCAAAGATAACACCAGACACCTTGTTTTCCACAACTATGTATTATTTTTCTTTACTGTGAATGGGAAAGAATCATTATAGGACAGGTGAGGCATACAGAGATTAAACCCAGATCCCCACAGTGTTTATCCACTCACTCACTTTGAATTCCATAGGATTTAGGCATTTGATACCTTTAGGATCCAGTCCTGTCTATTTTTCTGGCAGCAGAGGAAGCAGGGAACCAAACACCTGTTCCCCAGAGAGGTTTCCAGCCTACCTTACCTGTCTCTCTCTCCTTCCTCCTCGGTGCTGACATCAGTAAGAAGCAATGACACTACTTTAATTACTGAATTCCTAGATGTGTTACTGGCTCATTAAGGAGATTAAATACTCAGTAACAAAGGTGTTTTTTACATGAAGGCTGCAAAGACTGACACGGCACTGCTGCAGTGGCTGGAGCTGCTACATTCCCTGTCTGGCTCTGAGAAGGAGAATGTCAAATTCGGGGACTTTGCTCCAGAACTTCTTCACATCCCCAGCTGCCCGGTTACAGAGATGTCCCTGAAGACATTCCAACAGGCCAAGCACACCCTTCAAGAGCTCCTCCTGGCAGCTTGGGCACACACCTGTGCCATACCAGCATCCCACCATACCGACCTTCAGTTCAGGAAGTTGTCTCCTCTGATCCCTGTAATCAGGGAGTCCCTTTCCACCTGCAAGGAAGGTGGTGGCTGTCTCCTCGTTGCCTTTCCAGTGGATTAGGAACAGCATTAGATCCCCTTGGGCTTCTGCTTTGGTAAGAGCTCTAAGCCCAGCATGGGGAGGCTGTTGGTGCAGGGAATTCTCTCCAGCAGCAGGCACCAAAGCAGCTTAGACTGCAGATGTAAACTCCAGATGATTGTCTTTCCCTCATTTGGGACAAGCTCCTGGGAGAATTTGGTTTACCAAACATCTGATGTGTATTTATCAACAGGAGAAAAGCAGCCATTCTCTGGGTATAACTGTATTTCTAAAAAATGTCAGGGGAGTATTTATGTCTCCCATTACTGTCTCCCCCCATGGAGGGAGCCTTCACAGAAGCATCACTTTTTGGGCTGCTGCTGTTTCAAACAAGAACAGATTACAGCAATCTACAAGTTGCTAAAGAAAAGAGATATTTCACCTGTAACTACACCTCTCATATTTATCTCAAGGGCTCTCCAACCCAGTATTGGTAAAAAAAAGTTGGTGAACCCTCTCTGAAAGTCAATGTCTGGCTGTGCAATATCCACGCTTGGAAACAAGGATGCAGTTCAGTCACTCCAGATTTCCATGATGATCAGGGCAGATGTACAGCTATAGACAAATGAGAGGGGTGAAAAAAGGAAGGTCTCAAATTCAGTTTGACCGAGGTAACTTCAGTGAAGGTAACAGAGCAATGTGAGCATCACTGACAGGGAGGTAAATTAAGCCTAATGGTTTTTACACTGAGTAAATGCATTAACAGTGTCCTTCCTGCCAAAAAGAAATCAAAAGATACTTTTCTCCACCAATATCTTCAGTAAAATTCCATTTTTCTTAACCATTATTTTTATTGAAGGCTTTACTGCACAAAGAATCCAGGGGGAACAGGAAATCACATAATGGGGCAGGTTGGGGAATTCTCTAAAAATACGTAACCATGACACCCTTGTCATTACCAATCAAGTGTTCTTGATAAAAAGTAAAGTAATTAGCCTTTGAGAGGAGCATAAAGCTAATTAAAAATGACAACTTAGTCATCTCAACAAACAACAGCACAGAACCAATCCAGAGTTCTAACTATAGCACAACGTGATAACCTGACCTGCCACAACCACTTGCCTTCAACCCCTTAAAAGAAACCACAGTTTGCGAGAGTGAAACTTTGATAACCTCTTCCTTCGTTGTAAAATTTAGATTCATCTCATCTACCATCAATATTTCTGTTTGTTCTCTGAGTTTCTTCGTCGTTTTCTAAGACAGTTTTGCCCAACTATCAGACATTTTTCCAAGTGAAATGATGGAAATCCGTGTAGTCTCCTAAAAGGAGATGACAAAATGTGAAGCACGAACATATGCATTGTCAAAAAAATTCACAAGTTGCAAATGAGTTGAGTCTCATAACAAAGTTGCTTGCTCAGAATTTATAAATAATAACCAGAAACAAAAAGAAACCACTGGTCTCTCACTCACAGAGCAACTGGGGTTCTGTCCTCTCACAGGTGGTAATGACAAGGTTTTAGTTCAGTTCTTTGGAGCAAGAACGAATATTTGTTCATTTCTTGTCCTACAAAAATCCTTGAGGAGGACACATTATCAGAAAAATTATTATAATTACAACCATTTTTTCTTAGCAGTATTTACTCACGTTGCAGGTAGTGAAGGAAACGAGTTGCTGTATTTCTGTGGAATCATAGAATGACTTGGGTTGGAGGGAACCACGAAGATTATCCAGTTCACCCCCTGCCTCGGGCAGGGACAACTTCCACTATCCCAGGGTGCTCCAAGCCCTGTCCAACCTGGCCTTGGATGCTTCCAGGGATCCAGGAGCAGCCACAGTTTCTCAGGGCCTCTCCCCCCTCACAAGAAGGATTTTTCCCAATATCCCATCCATCCCTGCCCTCTGGCAGTGGAAGCCATTCCCTGTGCCTTGTCCCAACTCCCTCTCCAGCTCTTCTGGAGCCCCTTTAGTCCCTGTTTTTAAATCTTTCCCTTTTCAAATCACCAGATTCAACTAAATATTTCCTAACATAAACACACATATAGATATTATATGTTTATAATTAAATACATTAACTGCAGCCAGCAACCTGTGGCACTACATTCCTTATAGCTGAGAGCTCATTCTCATTAAGAATTACAGCTCTGGAATCACAAAATCATTGAGGTTAGAAGCAACCTTTGAGTTCATCAAGTCCAACATTACCCTAACAATGCTGAAGTGCCCCAACCCAAAGTGTGTGCATACAACAGTCTCCACAAAGTTTTGGCACAGCTCCTGAGCCCATACTCACAAAATTAGATTTGAAAAGGATAAACCAGTACTGTGATGGGCCAAGCCCAAACTCTGGCTCCTCAACAGGTCCTGCTGAGTGGTGCTGATACTTCATCACACTGACAGAATTTCCTCAAGCACGCAGGAAATACAGATTTGATCCTCAAAACAAGGATTGACTGGAATAGGAAAAGAGGTAGAAGAGATTATGGTTAGGTTTTGAGTATCCCACACTAATCTTTCACTATAGTTTCAGTTCCTGCTTGCTGGGAAGGTCAGAACAGCGACTTAGAGAAGGCCTGAGGCTGCTGAGATGCAACACATCGGAAGCACCCCATGAAACAGTGATTGCAATGCAATACAAGCAGTGAAAACTTAAGCTCCTTTGACTTACAGTATATATGAATATCTGAGAGGGTAAAATACTTACAGATGTGCATCTAGACCAAATAAAAAGGCCTTGTAGAGACAGGGAAATATGTATCTTGTGCTGCGCTGCTTGCAGTCCTAAAAAGCTTGAAGCAGAAATAAAATGTTTGCTTTTACTCTGAATAAATGTTGGATGAAAAGAAATTCTGAGCAGCCGTGAAGTAGATAAAGACTTTGATCCTGCTTGGTAAGACAGAGCTCAGGAAGGCCAGCTCTGGCTTAGGAAGGAGGGTCTCCCTAAGCCTCCTCCACAGCCGGTGGAGTGAGGGATCACCCATTCCCGGCTGGAGTAAGGAGGCACTGCTCCGTTCCAATCCATGGAAGCAGACCAACACACACAGGCTGAACATCTTAGGCTGGGATCCCAAATCTACAGAGCTGCACCTCTTTGTAATTATTCACACGCCAAGTGTAACAACGGTGGACAGCCTTCCTGAGCCCTGTTTTACAAGCTTTTCATTGAAAACATTTTCAGGGTGAAATTTCTCCTCCAGCTGAATTCTGTATCGTGAATTTGGTGCAATTTTGGGCTATTCCAGTTTGCTTTTTCAATCCTTTAAAGTGTTTTCTCAAAGATGTTTGTAAAGGCTCGTGTCTAAAAAAGTTTTAAAGGCCCTAAAGGAAATGCAGTTTCTTTTCATATGTCTACAGGACAAGCAGGTGTTCTGATCTCAGACTCTCAGATGTTATAGGACATAAGGGAAGATAAGAGAAGTGCTGCTTTTCTCTTCCTTTTCTGCTTTCCCTGAGCAAAAATTAAAGTTTTACAGGGATGAGGTAGTAAACTACCACACCTGCAAGGAGCAGACATCTACTTGATCTTTTGACATGCCATTTCCTTGTGAAGGGATGGTGGAGATGAAAATGAGGTATTTTTCTTGTTAGGAAAGCAGAAAAGAGTGAAATCTCCACTTACTCTTGTACCTCTCCTTAGACCTACAAGCTCTAAACTTAATTCCAAGTTTAACCTGGAGAAAGAAATGGAAAAAATACTCTGTAAGGAACAGGACTGCACTGGCAACAGAGGGGATTCAGTGATCTAATAGTTTTTTTTCCCAGCTCTGATTTCTTTGATACTATTTATAAAAATTGTAGAAAACTGATGGACCACTCCAAACAAATTGTTACCATAAACCAACAGCAAACAGCAGAATTGGCCCTTTAAGAGTTGTGGGGAGAGAGGGAGAGGACTAATAACGTACCTTTCCTGGTCCTGGGCTATGTTTATCTCCCATATTTATTTAAAAGCAAATCAAAATACTTTTAAACAAGTCAGCTGGTTCCAAATTTAGGAACAATTGAACAAAGAGGAATCTGCTAATTCCAGATGGAGTGCATATAGTCCCTTGGCACTTATTACTTACCAAATGTTTCAGAAAGCAAACACATGACCTAAAAGACTTCGTGAGTGTGGGGTCCTCAAAAAGCTTTTAACAAGTCATGTATTTCCAGCCATATTTACTTTACCCACACACAAAACCCCTACTTCATTTTCCTTTCCATTTTTTTTTTTTTTTTCATTTTCTTTTTTTTTTTTTTTAGGCAGACAATGCTGCCTTTAAAGACTATTTATGGATGATTCAGTTATCCCATAAGGGCAGGAGCTCTAAAGGTGTCTCCTTTGAAAGGCTTCAGCTGTGGAGCATCTGCTGCCTGCCAGGGCCACCTTCCCCGCCGGGTGCAGGTGTTTTGCTAAAGTGGGATCCTCCTGCCCAGCCCTGCAGGAAATGGGCACCCACAGATGGTTTCTTATCTCGAAGAGATGCAAAATATTTCTCTGTCGTGGGTTTTTCTCCTTTTAAACCTGCTCCTTTGCACACCAAAGTTGTCCTCCAACATCCTGCAAGGCAGTGCCAATCCACCTCCGTGATGCACCTCCAGGCAAATTAATTGAGATTTTGTTTTTTCTTTTGTATGCATTTCATATTCGTTGCTGAGGTGTTTTAAATTAATTTCATAGGAATATTAGTCTAATGAACGCAACCTGGAATTTTTTTAGGGAGTATTGTATTCTGTTATTATAATTGTTTCCTCCCCAAATTAAATACTTCAGGGGAAGAATAAAGTAGAAATTCTTGATTTTTGAGGCAGTTTGATGGAAGTCAGTGATTTTTCACCAGCCCCCCACCCCAGGAGAACAGAGGTGGCAGTGACATTGCCATCAGCGTCTGTCCCAAGCCTCTGGAGCCAGCAGCATGTGCAGGTCCTTGTAGGAAGAATCCCACCTGGGTGACTGCTTCGGGAGACCTTCACTAAACCCCTTCAGTCTGAGAGGGTAAAAAGGTTTCACTTCTGTTCTAGGTGACAATTTTCATGACACAGACTACAAAAACTTCAAGATTTCTGCTGTTCATACATTTCTGCTGGAGGGAGGAACCCTGTCTGCAAGAGAGGCAAAATCAAAGGCAGCAGAGAAAACTATTTAATAAACATTTAATTCTCTTTTGAGGTGATTTTTTTTTTTCTATTCAACATTCTAACATGACTTTTCTGAGAAATCAAGCCCCTTCCATGATTCTCAAAGGGGAAAAAATCTAAAGGCAGTGAGTTGTGACTAAGAGACTGAAAAGAGAAATAACTTTTCATGATAGTATGAACAAGTAGGTGTAATTTAGTCTTGAGTTTTTGATGAGTTATACTTCTTCTCTTTAAGATTTTTCATCTTTTTTTCCCTCCTCTAGCTCTTATTTTAATAACCTTCCTTCCAGTTATGCTGCAGCCCTTTCCTTCGGGCTTCTTTGGCTGTCATTTTTTCATAGCCACAGAGTCAGCCCAGAAAGAAACTGAGGGCAAACATTGTTATTCCAGTTTGAGTAACTACAAGGTGAAATTTATCTGCTGACAAAGACTCTTTGTTCAGTAACTCTTCTCTGACTGTGTGCAGTGTGATAGTCCCTAAAGTTTTCCTACTGCAAATCCTTAAGCTGCACCAGCAAACTCAGGCAAACACATTATTTTACATTTTTAACTGAAATGCTTTTTGTTTTTATTTTAATGAATCCCCTAACTCCAAGTTTAATTAAACTCATGTTTTTTAATTAATTACCAACAAATGCAAATAAGGCAAACTACACAAACATGTATTCACCATTCCCTGATAGATACGTGGGTGGGTTTTTTTTTAATCCTGAAGTGTCAGGATTTAAAAATCTCAAAGTCTTGAGGGTTACAACCCAAAAATTCTTTTCATCTGGGGCTTTATGAGAATATTTTAGCAGTGTATGACAGGGAGCTTGTCTGCTTAAGGGAGGAGAAAGCAAAGTGCAGGTTCTTTAGCTTTTACCCACGTTATTCTTGCTAAACAACAGTGACACTCAGCAGATTTGAGCCTGTGCATATATTATTATAAGGAAAAAAAAAAAAAGAAGTAGAATACAAGAATTTCATGGAATCACAGTTATGATCAACTTCCCTAAATGCTGACAAATGTTGATTCATGAAATGCTCCCTCTGGTTATTTAAGTGCAGCTAAACCAGAAATCCTAAATGAAACACATAAGAGTTCAAGCATCAAACTCAAATGCTCAAAGCCCTGGAACCCCAAATTTAAGACATGCAATATAATCATGCTTAAAAATTAGAAACTCTCTCCTGTGAGGACAATACACAGTTGAATTTTTTTTTTAACTACATAAGTATTATTCTAAGGAGGAAAAATTTTAAGATCTCATGAAATATTACTCTGAAGAGTTGCTTAAAAATTTCTTAGCTTCTCTGATCACTTTTTTTCAGTCTAAAACTTGCAAAAGCAGACTGTCCCTAATATGTGGGATTATTTAAATCATTAAAGCAAGCAGGAGTATTTGTTTCTGCTCCCTTTCTGGGCCTGACATGGATGAATCTGGCTGTGTCCACATGTCTAGTTCAGCTCTATCTCACAGTCCCAGGATGACCTGAATCCACACACAGAGATCTTGAGTTTGCTTAAATCCTGAGCTCAGTTCTTGAGCTCTGGCCCTCCTGGATCCCAGCCCAGAGCCCTGGCCCTCTACACTCTGGACATGAAGTAAAGCCAGCACTGGAGTGTTCAGCAAGTTCCCTGGACAATGTATTTTCCCATCAGTCAGCAGGTAAGAGCTGTTTTTCCTACTTGGCAAAGGGTTTTCTTATTTGCAGCAGCATTACACACCTTTGGGAAACATATTCTGCAAGTGTTTGCAAGCACTCATGTTTCCACTGCTTTTTAGAGTAATTTTTAGGTTGTATTTTGAGTTTTATACATCTCTATATTTATATATTTTACATACTCTCATAAATTTTGTATTTTTTTTATGCACATACACAGCTCTTTATGTACACATCCACAGAGCCTCTTCTACTTCTCTCCATCCAAAATAACAGGCAGATTTCTCCATCAATCACCATGGGCTGGAAAGAAGAGATTAAAGGACTGACACTAAACCACCTTTACCTCCATAAAGAGGTTTTCTACCCCCTAAGATGCTAAATGTGAATGCACAAGTTTGTGGTGCCTCTTTTCCCACCAAAAAGGCAAATAAACAACTTAAAAAGGAAATTAACAGCTTTGAGACCTGACTATATAGATAACTTCTGGGCTAGTAGGAATTTTTCCAGCTCTCTGTCCCTCTGTTTGCCCAGATGAAAAATGGGAATAAGCTGCCCCTAATTATCTTATGCAAAAATTTAATTATGTTTAGCTTATCTAATTGATGTATTTTGAGGAGCTTGGCAAAAACATGTCATATGTGCAAAGCTATTTGTTGTGTTTAAAGATATTTGTGCTCCCGTCCTTGGGAAAATTCCTCACGTTCCCTGTCCTGCTGCACTTAGCAATGATCCTATCTTGATTGTGTTCCAGCTACCCAGTGTCAAAAATAATCAGGAATAGGCAAGATGAAGCACAAGAGTGTTCTGTGGAAGGCTGTGAATCCAGTGGCTCCTCCTTCCCCTCCTTGTCCAGTCTAAACACATGCAATGCTTTGGAAGCAATAAATAAATAATTAAACCAGCAGGGCAATGTCCACTCGTCTCCTGAACAGCTCCTGTAACATGATAGTCCTTAGGCAGCCATGCAAGATTTATCATCAGAATTTCAAGGCTTCAAAAAGCCCTTAAAATATCCCCCATCCCCCCAGACAGCTCTTCCAACAAAATGAGGAAATAAGGATATTCCCTCTTTTGCTTTTTCCCGGTTTGCTTCCAGCCCACAGGTTGGCGAGAGGCGCGGGGACCGTCAAAAGCAGCTTGGGCAGAAAGGGGTTTTCCTTCCTTAAGAAATATTGCAAACAGAAGATTCCCATGTTTGAAAGGTCAGAGGAAAAAAACATAATGCACTCATGAAGAGACAACCTCATTAATCCTGTTGTTCTTGGCCCAGTCAATAGAAGAAACATAAATGCTGTCAACACTGCACTGCTAGATAAAGGATAAAAAGTGGGAATGAAATGTTTTACTGCAAGGACTGCTCTTATGGTTTGAGAACATTTCTGGAAATAACCTGAGCTGAGAAAATGTTCCCTAGGAGGAATACATTCTGTGGGAAACTGTGTGGAAGATAAAGTTTGGTCAGTGACCTTCTCACTATCCTCTAATCACACAGCACACACTGCTCCAAAGAGAAAAAAAAGGGATACTGTGCAGCTAGAGACACTTTACCTTCCCCACATTACATGAATTGAAGTGGAAAACACAAGAGTATCATAAATCTCTATTTCATGCTTTCAGATACTGTAGTGAAATAATAATCTACTGTAACTCACCGGGAAAAAAAAAAAATGTGACTTTTGGTTTAGGGCACTGCAATAACACCAACCGTGATACACCTTTGGTGAGCATAAAAACAAATGACTGGAAGTTGCTGAAAGGGGAACTTGCCTTTTCATCTGTGCAATGTTAGAAATAGAGAAAGAGCCTCACATTTCTCATCCAAGAGCAGGAATAACAGAGAGGGGGAAGGCACGATGCAAGACCTCTCCTGTGCAGGCAGCTCCCAGGGATGAGACAGAAAAGCTCAGTTTAAATACTCGCACATTAATGCAGCAGCAGCAGCAGCATCCAGATACTGTATCTGTACAGACAGAGAGAGTAAATATTGGCTTATGTAGTTACTCCTCGGAAGATTAGGGAGACATCACATATGGATGTCCCCAGCACTCCACACGCAGGGAGGGTATTGGAAAACTCCCACCTTTAGATATTTGTGGGGAATATCACTTTTCCCCTTCTTCTTTTTTTTTTTTTTTTTTAATTTAAATTTTTTTATTTGTCCTTTGAAAGCAGAATTTCTGTAATTACTGTCTGTAAAAGGTGGTTATTTGAAGACTGGTGTTACACGCACGGAAATGTCAAAGCTTTTTTGGTTTCTGCAGCACGAATCTCAGGAATGCGGTGTGATCTTCCTGAAATGGCATTACTGGGGTAATGCCACAGCACAGGAGTTGGGTAAATATTTTCCTTGTGCTCATCAGTTCCTGGCTGTTGACAAATACACTACCTAGAGCAGTAATGCAGGGTAATGATGTCATTACTGGGGGATAAACATCACAGCTGTCGTGTGTGCCTATAGCTCTTGCAAAATAGAGCTGAGGGTGAATTAGTTTGTGTACTCCACATCTTTCAAATATTTCACTAATCACCATAGAAATAATGAACTCATTCAGACACAGGCAAATCTGAAGTGCTCCAGTTCAAAATTACTCTTTTTATTTTTTTGGAAGGATCCTTAAAGATACAGAGAGCGGAGTGGACAGAATGAAATAGCTTTATGTCGCTGTCCCTTGCTGGTTTCCAATGGGACATGAAACAGCGAGGGTGCAATGACATATTCTCTGATTTTACTTCCATCCATCTGGAACCAAGAACTACCAGAAGTCTGACAAGACAGCCTGATTTCCAGCCAGATTTCTAGAAATGTTAATAAGAGTTCCTTATTCAAAAAGCACCTTCAAAACTTCTTAACTAGCAGGAAGAGAACCTCAGATGTCTCATCAGTCACCACAATTACTCCTGGAAAAAGACCAAGAAGTGCCCTGCAGAATTCTGCTGCTACCAGACCTGTGAATGTCTGTATGTAATCAAACCTACACACATCAAATCATAGAGATACGTCCATGTACAAGATAATGCAGGTAACTAGAGGTCAGGAAAAAAACCTTTTGGAAAACCTTCAAGGGATGGACAAAAAGGAGCAGCATTTTAACAGACATTCTCTTGAGAACTTCATTCAAAATAAATTTCTGCATTTAAGTGTATTAATATATATATTAAGGAGATCCTTCCCTTTGCTGAGAGCTTTCCAAGTGTAAACCAGGAACATCTCAGAGACTCACAGAGGATGGAGCACCATTTCCAGTGCTTTGGTCAGGTACACATCAGCTGCAAAACGAGCTCAGGACCACACAGGACCTGCAGAGGCTTTGTGGGGTGGTTTATGGCAATAGCAGAAAGTCACCAGCAGAATTTTCTCGCTCCATTTTGTGCAGTGTAAGTTAATGGCATTATCGACATCTTCTGTGATATACATCCTGTGATCAGTGCAATTACTGCATGTCATCACCACTGTAAATTTACCCAGCCTGAAACCATTTTAAACTTAAACTGCATACTTAAGAACTACTATCCACCTCCTCTTTGTAAATTAGCTGTATGATTTATCTGTGGGAACCATTTCAAAAAGTATACATTCAGAAATACATATACCACATGATGTCTTTTCCATATGGCATCTCATAATTATTTTGCTGTGTGTGAACATGATGAAAACAGTTTCATAATTCTCTAAGGGTTAGGGTAAATTATTTCAATTAGACATATTTCAGAGCAAACATTACCTTAGGGTTTATTAATAATAGTACCTGAGAAGGAACAGCTGCCTTTTAAGCAGTGAGAGCTGTCAACTTCTCACTGCCCCCCTGTAGCACCCCTTTTGTGACTCTAAAAAAATGGTAGATTTTCTCATACTTTACCTAAACAGAGAACTTGGCAGCAGAGACCTGGTTGTAATCCTCAGCAAGGGAGCTAGTGGGTGGATTTTTTTTTCTCTATAAACTCTTGTATAAACCACACCAGTCTCCTGGTATTTATTTTGTGTAATGTTGGAAATCATACACAGATCCAACAGGCCATGTAAAGGAGTTTTGTAACTTCCTGAAACTCTTTCAGGCAAAATCTTTTCTCCAACAGCAGTCCCAGGCTGTCAGGATAATTTCGTCATTTTTTAAGGGCAAGGTTCCTCAACTATTTGTAATAGGATAGCTTTGAAAAGACAAAATGCAAATCTAAATTAGATCAGCAAATTATTAGGAATTGCTGTTGGAATTATTAAAAAGAAAATTAGCTCCTTTGTCAGAGCATATGGGCTGTTTTGCAAGCTTGCCTTGCAGTTTTCTGTGTTGTGTTCCTTATTTAGTTGTTTTTATATATCAAAACTCTACAATTCTGGGCCTTGATTTCGAATGACCAGTTGTGTGGGAATACCCCTCTGCTCAGATCAGCCCACCTGCTTTGATGCTCCACACAAGTTCATCTCCCTTTTTGCAAGGAACACTTTAATTTAACTCACAAATGCCTAAGGATCTGTGTAAACCCCCAAATCTGAAAGGGAAGTGTGCTGAGAGCCAGCCAAGGAACAGGCATGGAAAATCTCTGCCTCTCTTCAGCCTCCACAGCATGCAGAGAGGTGAGTGAATTGACCCTGAATGCACAGTCACTAAAGCTGGGTTGAAAAAAGGGACAGAGTTACGTCTGCTGGCTAATAAATAATGCAGGTACAATCTCACAGAGGGCTGGTGTGACTGAGCACTTGTTACAACCTGTGGGCTGCAGGAAAAGTGTTGTGGAGCTGCAGCTCTCAGTCAGAGTGGGAGGTGAGGGCATCAGCCCTCCCCAAAATCCTGCTTATCCCATACTCATGCATGGAAGAGGGATGAAAGCACCCAGCACAGGAAAAGCAGAAATTTAAACTGAAATACCTCTAGTAAGAGTTGAACTTACTGAGTTTTAAAATTAGTGTGTTGAGAAATCAATTCTCACCTTGGCTGCCAGTCTTTGATCCAGCAATGCTTGTGTGCCTGTGGGGAGTGGGATTCTCATTTAGTTTATCAATTCCACCACAAATATTTACACACACACTGACAAAAATAGCACAAAAAGTGAGAAAGAGCATGTACTTATATGCAGAACTGTAGGTGTTGCATACAGCATCACAGAATGGTTTGGGTTGGAGGGGACATGAAAGACCACCCAGTCCCACCCCCTGCCATGGGCAGGGACACTTTCCACTAGCCCAGGTTGCTCCAAGCCCCATTCAGCCTGGCCTTGGACACTCCCAGGGATGTGCAAACCCATAAAAGCCAATTCCAGGCTATCCAAAATGCTCAGTTATCACCTGGCCAAACATTACTCTTCCATGACATCATTACCATACTTTCATCTTTTCATCTCAACCACAAAAGGAAAAAGGCATTTCCAAACAGAAAAGAAAAACTGATAGGTAAAAAGAATTCAAGCTATAAAATATTTCCTTTTGATTCAGGTCCTAGTATTTTTGCCTGGCTCAAGTTCAGGAAGATCTATAACTTTGTTGAGTAATTTCCAAAGGCCCCTTGCTTGTGTCTTTGCTCAGGAACACCTTTAGCTCTGAAATTGCCACTTTAAATAGGAGAGAAGACATTTGCTCCTCTGCCATCTCTGGTCCAGTGAAGCCTGTGCATTTCTACAGAGGTTTTTGCCTGTCCCTTCTCCAGGAGGACCCAGACAGGTCCCAGCCCCACAAGGACCTTCACAACTGGGTGCTCCATACTCCAAAGTTCTGGGCCAGACTCTCTGTGTCCTGCTCCAGTGTGTAGAAACCCATAAGAAGTGATGGAATGGGAACCCTAAGACTGAGACCTCTTAAATATATTGAATAAACAATCTTCTGTGTAATGTTTGGACTTTGAAACTGGTTTTTAGTTTGGGGAAGAATATATTCCCAATCATAGAAACTTCTAATATCTTTCCCCATGTCATCCAAGGAGGGGACTGACCTCTGGCCTTTGCTTTCCTCTCTACTTAATTCCTTTATTTGTTCTCTTTCACTCACTTACTCCCTAACCAGACAATCTGTGTTACAGTTCACGTGCTGCTACGCTTTTCAAAATCCCACCCTTTTCTGGGTTCAATTCTTTTTGGGCAGCTCTCCTGAAGACATGAAGCTTTCACACTGGCCCTGCCTGCCAGACCTTTTCTTCCTTAACCACTTGCCAATTCATTGGCTTATTTCAATCCAATTTAATAGAGAGGTAGAAGTCCTGTTGATAATTAAATTCCTGTAACTTCTGTAAACATTGGCAGCTGGAGACAGGTAGGGGAATGAAAAGAGGGCCTCTGCCCCAGCAAAAACTGCAGTCATAGGTTTAGCTTGGATATTCGGAAAAATTTCTTCATCAAAAGGGTTGTCCAGGGCAGTGGGGGAGTCCCCATCCCCCCAAGGGATTTAACAGCCACGTGGATGTGGCACTTGGGGACATGGCCTCGTGGCGGCAAGGCTGGGGAATGGTTGGGCTCAATCACCTCAGGCAGATTTTCCTACCTAAGCATTTCTAGGAGGCTCTACAGGAACATTTCTGCTGGCCTGGGCTCAGACTAGAGGTTAATGTGAGACACAGCACCTGGGGGAAACTGAGGCACCATAGTGAAGGATGGCCATGTTCAGATCCTTCATATCAAATGATAAAGGATCCAAATACTGAATCTGCAGTGGCAATGAGACTTCAGGAATTGTGCATCTCAGGCTACAATGTTAACTTTGCTCCTCCTTCCCACAAGTGCTGATTCTCAAATCCCAGTTTCACCTAGTTTCTGCAGAAGTGTAAAAGAGCTGATGTGGCACCTGGTACTCAGGGAGGAGAATCTAATTCCAGATTCAGATTCAAAATGTTGTCCTCAGCCTGTAGTTTTTGAATCTGAAAGCTAATGACAGCAACACAGTGAGTATTCGTATTGTTATTTTCTTTACAACCACTTCTGGTGCAGGACATGGCTTGTGCTGCTCTCATACCTGTTCACAATATCATTGCATGAGTGACTTGGGTATAAACTTGCGCTCAGCAGTTGCACAATAGCCTTTATTGGCAATGGGACTCAGCTAGGAGTCAGGAAACAAACATCCATCTGTTAGCAAAAGGTTGTGGGGCTGTGAAAAGTTATCTTTTTTTTTTTTTTTTTTCCTTCTCTGTCCTTCTTTTCTCTCCCACACTCTGTCTTTTTCATTAGTTGGAGCTAAAAGTCCTTGAGCAGAAAGGCCTCTTTTTGCACCAGATGTTTGCATGAGCCTAACACATTGGGAGCATTTCTTAGTTCAGGTCCAGATGGGCTATTGCAAAGAAGATAATATCAAGACTAGCAAATACTGATGTTCTTATGTCTATATGACAACATCACCTTTGAAATGGGAACAGTTGTCTGTATATGTTATGAGAAAGCATTTTTACTTGCATATTTAGCTGTAACAGCCCCACTGAAGTGCAAACATAAGATTTTAAAAGTATCTCCATCAAAATTAATGGGCAGTCTGACAGAGATCAAACTTGTTTTCTGCAAAGAGATTAATAATCTTGCGGCATCTAAGATTTTGCCTGTCTTGTTTCTGTTTCTCTTGCCCTCAGAGAAAGGCTGGAGCTCTCCTGAACGTTGTCTACCACCCATGAGCTTGGCTCAAGACCCATCTATAAATTTCATTTTCCTTTAAATGGACGAAATTTTCCTTGACGAAGGTGATTATCAGGTATTAAAGGCTAATCTTATAATAAATTTGTGAATTAGTAAGCTTATTTCTTAACTAGTCAAACGCAAATCCCTCTTGCTCATACCTTGTTACGCTGGCATCGCGTGCTATCGAATCTCTGGAATTTAATAATTTGTCAGGGTAAAAAAATCCCAAGCAGAAATATTTGCCCACTGAAATGAACCAGGGTGGCCAGGTTACTCCCCATAACATGGGGTTCTTTTAATATTTTTTTTTTTTAATTTTAATCCCAAAGGGCTTTTATTTTGTGTCAACTCGTACAATAAAGTTCTCTTTTATGAGGCTGACATCGCTCATGTGTTGTTAGCGCACTTAATTAAACTCTGAAACGCTCAATTCTTTCTGGGGCCCTAATTCTGTTCTACACAAACATTGCTGTGTGCCCTCAACGAGGGAAAGTCAATGTAATTCGACACAAATTTCAAAAACCTCCCCAAAGCATTTGTTTGTGTATTGGGCAAAGGAGAGGGGAGGGAAAGAGTTGGATCCTGGCTTTGGAGTTGCCCCCGTTTTGAAGGTGAGGACCGTCTGAAACGCTTGGACCCGCTTCTAAATCCCCCTGCAATCCGCAAGCACGGCTTGACTCCGGTCCAGCTGTACCCAAAAGCAGGGATAAATTATGCATGTGAGGGGCTGCAGCAGCCTTCACATTAAATATTGATCTGCTGGTGCTGTGCCACGCTGCGAGCCCGAGCATCTCCAGATCCACCTGTCTGCTCCGCGGTGACGGCCGCTCCCGCAGGACCGGCTCTGGCGTGGCACACAAAGCCTCCCGTCTCAAATAGGTGGGTCCAGAGCAAATTTCCTCAGCTTAATTTATTCCACACCCTTGCTAGCATAACAAGTGTTCCTCAGCCTCGGTGGATATGTATTCGAGAGGGAGCTGTCTGTCTACATTTGATTTTACATTTCCTTCGGCTGGTTCAGAGATCCATAAGCAAAACCTGGCACCCGGGGACATCCAAGAGGATTGTGAATTCATAAACAATAGATGGGTTACAGCCAGACATACCTTAACATTTTAATCTCTGGCAGATAGGGTTTGGATAAGTGCTTTTGGGTAGCTCTGTGTAATAGATTTATTCACCTGTATATGTAGTTTACTTGACCATTTCTGAGCAGAAGGATGTCATAGGGGTGAGGAAACAAAAAGTCTCCTCCAAGGGTGGCCACCTGCACTCTCCCATTGCTGGCCTGGCAGAGCTACCTTTTAGCCAGCTGGGCCACTAGAGCACATTCAACACCATTTTCAAAGGTGGGCACATCATCCAACAAGAGTAAGGAAAAACCTCTTTCCAATCCCACCCCAGCACCTTTTGATCTCAGCCTCCCACAGTGGGGGGCGTATCTTGGAAATGCCTGTAGCCTAGGGGACAGATCACACCCTTACAAGCCTTCCTTCCCACATCTTTCCCCCAGCCTCCAACATAAAATGGCCATTTTTTGATCTGGAGGAATTTCTGCAGCCACAAACTACCTCTGACCTCTATGGGTACTGCTGCCCTAAGAGATGGACAAACTGCACCCAATATGACCTGGGTTTCAGGCACCAAAAATAAAAAAAAAATTATCCTTCCTGAGCTCTACCTCCCATCCTGCAGCAGTTCTCCTACCTCCAGACACAGGCCCTCAAGGTCCATCAGAATACTGGAGGCAGATGTCTTCTCCAGACCACTTGCTTGTCTCATCCACTTGTCAATGTGCTCCTTGTAAAGGTGCTGACGTTTGATTGAGACATCAAAACTGTAAGACTGAATCAGACCTCTGAAGAATACAAATAACTGTGAGTGTTAAGTAATTTTCCTAACATGAAATAAGTGTAAACAGCTTTCCCAGCATTTGTGCATTACATCCAAATTTCTAAGTTACAGTGAGTCATCAAAATCATTATTTTATTAGATGCTCCAAACAAGAATCTGAGCAGCCTGACCACATAAGAAAAGCTGGAAGGGTTAAAGTAGGGAACTTAATAGCTCACTTTAGTTAAACATTTCCAGTTAAGTCACATATTGAAGTTTTTCCACACCTGAAAACATAGAATCTTTCTGAAAATTACTTAGTAAAGAATTAGTGTGGCATGCCCATTGACTAGGTATTCCAACCAGATGGAAACCTCTTACATGCTCAGCCTTTACTGGATTTCCTTTCTTTCTTTTTTATCCCAATTGCAACAAAGCCAAGAAGGCACAAAATTGGAGAAAACAATGCAATAAAGAAAAAATAGGAGAATCATACCTTCTTATTATTTTTACAGGAAGATTTGGGTTTAACTCTTGGGAGGAGACTCAGCTCAAATGACATTTCCACACAACCAGTACATCCTCCCCTATCTGCTGCACTGAGCTGGGTTCAAAATAGCTGAATAGCAATAGCTACCAGGCCAGTTGTGGATCTGACATTCAGAATTAAACAGATGGCAAGCACAAAAATACAGTCTGGGTTAAATACTGACCACATTTGCCAGAAGCACAGAGAAACCCCAGCCACATCCAGATCATAGGCAGAGCACATCCAGATCCACCAAAACAGTGAGAGCAGAATTCAGTATAAATTATTCTCTGCTAATAGTACATGGACATCTGACAGTATTTTTCTTTTCATGCCCTGCTTTTTTTTTTTTTTTTTTTTTTTTTTTTTCCTTCAAAAGGATGGAATTTCACTCTGTACCGGACTGTTTGGCCAAGAGCTTTTTCCCAAATGGATGCAATCCCCTTTCTGATGTGAGTGCCTAACACCAGTCTCCTGCCACTCCATCCAGCCACGCTGCCCCCGCGGCGCTGCCGGGTAGGAGGTGATATTTAAAGCCATGCCAATGGAACACAACAGGGGATAGGCAGAGCACAGGCAACAGAAGGAGGATTTTGCAAGAGCTCGCTGGGTCACGATAAACTCCTTCTCTGGCCACATCCAGTGTCCAGCCCGTATGTCTGAAGATCTTTGCTGGAAAGCCTTTGTTATTTATTTGGAAATTTACTGTGGCTGTGGTTTAACTCTGTGTTTTGGAGCTGTTCTTTAATTGATATCAGGCACTTCACCCTCCATAAACAACAGTCAAAGGAGGACAGCGAGGCAGGTGATCAATACCACTGGATGACCCGGTCTCTGTAAGAATGTTACTTATACATCAAAAATTTCTGCTGAAGAAGAGAAAGCAAGTGCACAAGAGCTGTATTTATGAGGTTAAAAGAATCCTACCTTTGGCTAAGCATCAGTAAAAGCCTCGCAGAGAAACTTCTTTGTTTCTGGCACAAATAAATATTTATTATTGCACTGGGGAAAAAAGTACTCTCACAAAGCCTAACTATTTTAATAAAAAATTTAATATGTTTATTTCTTCCAGACAGGAGATAAAAAGCTGTCAGAGAAATAATGGTTTAAATTACAGCGAGATGTTTCCTTGCCTAATCTTTCTCTTTCTTCTTTCCCAAAAATCTACGTGGCATGCTCAGAAATTTTATTTTTAGTGAGAAATGTCAATGAAACACTTTATGGTAAGTGGCTGCTCTCTATTAATTCTTTTGTTATTAAATGTGGGAACATTAATTACCATTAATCATTTTGGCTCTAGTATAGATTTCCCACAATAAATTCTTTAAACACATATACAAACCCTATAATCTAATCAAGTAATTTTCTTCTACCTACTTGGAAGGGAGAAAACAGCAAGACTGTTATTGTTACTTCTATTTTTTTTTAATTCTGAGGAGGCGGAGGAGAAACTGGCAATGGGACCTCTATTGGAACAGAGAAAAACCCAATAACTATTCCTACAGGCAGTGTATGTTCTTCTCAATAATAATCATGCCTTAGAAGAGGTAAAGTGCCTTCATAAAATGCAAAGAAATTCAGCAAGGAAGAGATTTATGCAGCTCTAAGTCATCAAGGAAATATATTTCTCTGCAAAAACAAATATAATAATGAAACTTTGTTTTTCCTTGAGAAAATAAAAATACCTGAATTAATTCTGCAGCAATTAGCAAGGTGCTTCCTATTGTAGCTGTGATACAGCTCAGCCCACATTCCCAGTGCTGACAATAAAGTTCACATTTAGTGACATAAACATAAGTTTATTGAGATAAAGAAGAAATGTAAAGTTACAAATACAGGTTTTCGTTGTCCAGGTAGTCATGGGAGCTTGTGCTCTCTTGTTTTTCACAGGGTAACACTGGGCTGCTGAACTCTTTTTAAACCTGCCATCAGCAGATTCCCAGATTTTCACACTGGCAGGTGCATTTTTTAAACCACAGCGGGTAATTCTGCACAATAACATTGTCATTACTCCTCAGAAGCCCTAATTTGAATAAACATGATGAATGAATACACTGCATTTCTCAGAACAAACAAGCTGCAACCTCCTGCTTAAGCACAGAAGCCACGGTGTGACTGATTAAGTATGGATGCCGCTTGCCAAATCTCACTTTCACTTTTAAACTTGTAATTGTTCTCAGAATGAAGTTTCCATAATGAACAGTTAAAGCCATTTACCTCAAATATTGATTTACAGCTGGAGGCCTTGCATTAAAACATGTCTTAGCCACTTTGGGCCTTTACCACCAGTCAAGGTCTGTGCGGGCAGAAGAGAATAACTCTGTGAGGATTCCCTTCACTGGGATGTGATCCACAGGTTGCACTCCAAAGTCCACAGTCATTCATCCAAAATCCAGCAGCTAAATAATACAGCCACATCCCAGCAGCTCCTCAAGTCCTTTCAGCTCATGTTAAACTCTTTAATCCATCCTTGCAGAAGTTTAACAAACAGGTTTTAATCTCTCCACTCATGCCTTTCCTCACTCCAGACACTGTTTCTGCCTCTAAGCTTCAGCTTTTCTGGAGCATCTGATCTCCTCCACAAGTTCCCTTTTGTTCCCTAGGACTCTGGTGTCCTTTCAGTCTTCTCTCAAGGTGTTCTAGACACACAACATTTAATATAAAACTCAGTCTTCTAAGAAAAGATAGCTAAACATTACTTCTTTCTTTTTTTATTTTTTCTTCCAGAAACTCCCTGAACTGACACAACACTTCACAGCTGGGTCAATTCCTATATCATATCCAATTTCCTTTCCTAAATCTGTTGCCTTTGCAGACTGCAAACCACTTCTTCCAGCAGGCAGCTCAAAAGTATTTTCAAGTAACCTGCAGCTGCTGAGCTGCTCCAGGGGGTCTAGACCATCTATGTGAGACGATACATGGATGTTCCCACTCTTTCCTTAATAAAATCCTCTAGAGGGAAAATAATGAGGGTCATCACAGGTTATATAAATTCCTTACTGATGGAAATAAATTCAAAAATAATAGTTACTCCAGTAGTTCCCAGAGATGCACAGAATCTTTGTGGAGAACATCAACAGAGGTGCAATCCTTCTGGACATTGGAACAGCCTGCCCAGGGCAGTGGTGGAGTCCCCATCACTGGAGGGGTCTAAAAGCTGTGTGGATGTGGCCCCTGGGGACATGGGTCAGTGGTGGCCTAGGCAGTGCTGGGGGATGGTTGGACTCGATGACCTTAGAGGGCTTTTCCAACCTGAATATGAGAATAAACCCCACGATTCGCCAAAGCATTGCTGGGAAAACCTGACTTCCCATCTGCTCAGCAGAGAAATCACACCGAGGCCCCTCCAGTAACGTGCCAGAACGTGGATCTAAAAAGGCAGGAATATGAAAAACCTCCTTTTCACCCCTTCCATCCACCAGCAGAGCTGAGGGTAACCTACTTTCCCCCAGGAGTCCGTGTGCTTGCGAGGAGCACAGGCACGATGGCAGGGAGCGCACGGCGCTGCCTCACACACATCGTTTGATAACGTTTTAGCACCCAAGTACCCGGCATCCCACGGCTTTCCCTACTCCCAGGATGTCATGGAGTTATTGACATTGACAGAACCAGGTTAACAGAGACTAAAGGAACAC
Source organism: Vidua chalybeata (assembly GCF_026979565.1). Lineage (NCBI taxonomy): Eukaryota > Metazoa > Chordata > Aves > Passeriformes > Viduidae > Vidua > Vidua chalybeata. The sequence continues at coordinate 35,919,509 of NC_071536.1, read as the reverse complement.
TACAAATTCCTGCCCCTAGCAGGAGGGATTGAATAATTGCTTTTTTTCCCCTTTCTGCTTGGGTTTTTTTTTTTTTTTGTTGTTGTTGTTGTTGGGTTTTTTTGTTTCTTTTTTTTTTTTTCCTGGTGTAAAAGTTCTCAAGCTCTGGACAACAGGTTGCAGTACAGGTTGTTTCCCACCATGCTGAAAATGTGCATTTTGCACCCTGATAGCCTGGACCCCTCTCAAAATGACTCAGTAAAGAGGTAAAATCTGAGGTATCATTTTCTTCAGCTCTATAAACCCCAGCATTTTTAGAAAATATAATCTGAGATCACATATCATACCTGTGTTATAAGAAAAAGAATGAAATAAAATCCAAATTTTGAAAAGAAACACAGAGTTTTCTTAATTTGTCAATTTATCACAATTTATGCCACAGATACTGAAAACTACTCTTGTCTCAATATTAGTCAGACATATCCAGAAAAGAAAAAAAAATAAAAGAACTGTAATATTTACCAGCACTGCATTTTTAGTAAATTTAGTCATCTTATTCAAATCTCTTTCACTAGATTTTTGTCACTTTCTGGGAAAAAAAAAAAGTATAAAAAAGAAAATAAAAACCAAAAATCCAAACATTTCCAGTTTCTGCTGTAGAAGAGACAAAATGCCTGTGACTTAGAGAACCTGTCACAAGTTATAAGCGCAAATAGCACAGTTTTATATCTTCGGGAATAACTTCAAATACACAGAACAGCCCCCTGGTTTTAATCTTATTTTTTCCCTTAATAATTGACCTACATAAGCAACCAAATCCTTGGTACATTGTAGTGGCATAATTTAAATTTCTCTTACGTGTACTGTAGAGTTGTCACTGAGGTCCCTAACCAATCATTATGGAAGACTGAGGGCTGGAGTGATGCTTTGGTTGCCGCAGTATTTAGGGGGGTGGAGAAAAAAAAAGGGAAAGCAATAAAAAAAAATTTAAAAAAAACCCCAAACCCTCTAGAAATGAACAACCTGGTGGAGGTTTCAATCCATTAGCAGCATTGAGCTTGCCAGTTCTGTACTGCAGCATTTGACAAGGCTCTGAGCCAGAGATTAAGGCACGTCTCCTGAGGAAGGAAAAGAACAGGAGCTTCCACACTTCATTAAGGATATGTTTTATTTGCAAACTGCCAACCCACAGAGTGGCACTGACTTTTGGGTCATGGAAAAGGTTGCAGTTGTGCACTTGAGCCGTGCCAAGCTGACTTGGATAATACTCCTAAAAAAGCAAATCAAAGAAAAATGATAAGGAAAATAGGGAAATCCACTGTTGCAAACCACCTAAAATAGGACTTGAAATGTAACTTGTGCTCCAGTCAGGATTTTCCTCCTCAAAAATTGTGCTAAAGCAGGACAAGAGCCCAAAACAACAGGGAGCGGTTAACTACAAAATGCATATTCAGGCTGTATAGATTTTTTATAATTTAAATATACATTCTCAGATTTATTTCACAGTGATTGCTATAAAAATATTAATATCCCTATAGAATCGAGCCTTATCTCTATTTGATGCATTGCCAAAGACTGTACTAACATTCCACAACTGTACACAATTTTTTTTGCTAAGCTATTGTTGTTTTTTCCTGGCTTGTTTTTCAAAATCCAAATAGAAATACGTAGTTTATATGGTTTAGAGCATAAATCATAAATCACTTGTCATAAAGGGCCAGTTCTTGGAGTCTTTATTTGTTGTTTGCACTGGCAATTTCCCAATCATTTTCACAAGGAGCAGCATTTGAATAAAGACATTGTTGCCAGTAAAGGTAAATTTTCTCTATTCCAGGAAAAAAAGCTTTAACAATAATATTCTGGGTTAGGTTCCAGATCCTCTGCACTGACATCAACAGGATAATTTGAAATGAAAGGTGCTCAATGGCTAAAGGTAAGAAAGAAGAGTACCCATGGGACCATCACTGGGAAGCTTGCCTAAGAAGACATAAATTATATTTCTGGAATGTCCATGACCTATTTCCTTGGATTTGAAAAGCTCCAATAGTGATCACCAACGAAGCTGTGATTTGCTCTGCCTGTGCACCCACCTGGTCCAGCTGCAAACACCACTGCAGACTCTGCAAAAGTGACAGAGGTTAAGGTGTAGCTCTACAAAGACCAAAGCTTATGGCTCTGCATCACCTTTGGTGCCTAAAGAAACTGAAGCAGTTACTTTTATTTTTAATCTGTAGCTGAAAGAAAACCATTTGTGGACAGAAAATGCTTCTGCTGTGTGTCCTTCAACAGTTAAGAAAATATGAATTTGATTATCTATTGCTGCACAGAACAGCAGTAATTTTTAAAGTACTTCAAGCTCAATCACCTTGGTAGAATTTCTTTTTTTCTTTTTTTTTTCTTAATGCATGCAGATCTCATGGTATTTTAATTTAACGTGTCCCCACATGCATTTACCAACCATAGTTGACTGGTGGTTCTCCCCTGTTGAGCTTCCTGATTTTCCCCATTTCACCACCTTTAGTGACATTTTCAGCTAGAACTGGTACTTTCCATGCAGCCCAAAATGACAAGATGTCATGGGAGCCAGAACTGGCAGCAAAAGTAGCACCCTGGCTCAGCCCAGGCAAAGGCTCAGGGAAGCATCTTTAATGAGATCAATGGAATTTTTGCTTTGCTTTGCCTCTCCTCTCTGTTAGAGTCATGCAGAGCAGGGAAAGTCAACAGCGGCAAAGATACTGGTCTTTTTTTGTCTTCTCCATTCAGGATAACCGAATTTGTGATCTTTTAAGGAACAGTTAAACTATTTGTAAAGCTGAAGTGGATAAAATCATCAGCCAAAATGAAATGTTCACCCAGAGCAGAATCGTGGCATCTCCTCAGTCTTAGGAGTTGTGAGAGAATCAGTGATTGGGAAGAATATCAAAAGCTTACAAGAGAGAACTTTTGAACTGTTGGCCAATTTTGCTTTGCTCCTATAAATTTTCTTCACTTGCCATGTTCCGCTTGCATGAAAAGAAAAGAACAACTAACAACAAAAACACCAAACCTATAACCATTAGTTAGCTCTGTGGTGAGGTGTTTGTCTGCCAACCTGAGGTCAGAAGCAGAGCTGGGATCCCAAAAACAAGGCTTTGTATTATAGCATTGTATTTTTGATGCGGTATTTGAGAGTCAATTACTGTTTCCATTATAAACTCTGTTTTCCAAGGGCTTATACCTCAACCATTTTCATTTTCATCATGCTCAACTTGGCATATGAGCATTATGGGTTCACAATTTTTAAATAGACTAAATGAGGTTGGCCCATTTTTAGATACAGAGTAGTCAGAAACTGTTTGTCAGTTGGTTTTCTTTTTTATTCTCTGAATTTCACAAATTGAACTGTAGTTTCACTTTTAGAACTACATTACTTCAGAGAATTAGTCTCTGTGGCTGTGTCTGATACCTCTCAACACTTCTAAAATTTTTTAATTGCATTTTTTTGTAAATAAAAAAGCCTTTTGACAAAATTCTCCCTCTAAGAGCTGATTTTCTTTGTGTAATTTCAGATGCCAAGGCTCCCGAGCCATATGTCCCTACAGAGGCTGGTGCACATCAAGCCACTTTTACAGCTGAGAAGTGGATTTTAGCCCAGTAACTTACCTCATTTTGGAAAACAGGGGGCAATGCATCAATTCAGAGGTCAACATCTCCAGTCATAATCTTTCCGGTGACTTCAGAAAGCTTTGGACCTGAGAGACCTGGAGGAATTGTCTCACTGTTTCCCCCACCAATGACTCAAGGTTGACTGTGCAACGTGGGGCAGAGGGAGGGCTGTCTCCTGGGCCAGGTGAAGCCCAGAACAGAGCGTACCCTTGATAGAGACCGAAATCCAGATGGCCACTGGCTGCTGAGCCCTCCATCTGGGGCTGCGTGTCACTCAGTAATTGCACACAGCAGATGCTAATTGCTTAAAAGCTACTTCAGCTTAGAAAACTCACTTTGGCAAGGCCACGACGAATATTCTTCTTTGACTTCAATTTCCATGCATTCCTTCCACCTGAATTTCCTGCATTTTTTTCTATTAATTGAAGATAGCTGGAATCACAGGGCAATGACACAAAAGTTTCACAATTTGGCTGTAGAACTGTTGGACTGACTCATATTCTGTTCATCCCTGTGAACGCCTGTTTCTGGAGAAAAGGTTTGTTTCATCTGAAGTGCAAAGAACTCAAACTTCATTCTTACTAGAAAGGTTTCTGGTATTTTTCCCCAACAGAGCTGCTCTTAGTCTAAAATCAGAGCAGAGTTTGCTCTCCATGAGCCAGATCTCTACTTTAAGGTAACCAATAAAACCTTTAACTTCTAAAACACAATTCCACATAATTTTTTTTTTTTTTTTTTTTTTTTTTTACAAATCATTCTTAGAGTACACTGGTAAGATCTGTGAGTTGGATCACGCTAATTTTCTTCATTGGGAAAATGAATCACAACAAAGTTGTGACTCACCCAGAGCCACACAGAGGATCAGGGTCAGAGACAGGAGGAGAAAAAGCATTCCAATTCCCACTGCCATGCGTTGCTTTCCCAACACAGAAACTGAGCAGAAAGCAATTAGGTTCTAGTCCAAACTTTGCCATTGGCAATTGATTTCAATAAGTTCTAGGACAAACCACTACTTCTCACTCATTCTGGAGGAAGTCACACGATTTTGTCACCTCTCCTTACATCCCCCATCGCAGCAAGGTGAGGCACCATGCCAGTAGGCAACACCAAGATCCATCACTGCTACAGTTTACATCATACTGTCAGGTGGATCCAATTTTTCCCACATGTGATTGACAGGATGCATTTCAGGGGTGGAATGCAGAGTTTTGGGCTGCCATCTTCCCTTTCACCATCTGTGTAGGATCACCACGGGCTGTATGTGCAGAGAGTGCTTGCCCAGATCATGTTTTTGTGAACACTGACAAGAACAACTTTCTTGAAAGCTATCAAAGGCATCCTCATTATCCTTTATGGGCTGTGTAGAAAATGTCTCCACTATTAGACATTTAACTGGAGTGCAGCAGAATGATTTTGCTGGCCCCCTCCAGTTCTTCGGGTAAAAGCTCTGTTCATAATCAGTTTCTGCTTTTTTTAATGACCCTCAAGAGGTCCCTTCTGGTACACTTCAGTTCCCTTTCTAGTGTCCCATTGATTTTACAGACTTTAGGAACTTGCTCTTAACCTTCTGCTTTTTCCCTGGATCACTGCTGAATGATTAGGCACTACACAGCCCTTTGTTACCCAGTACACTGAGAGTGATATCTGGAGAATTAAAACACCAGTTACAATAACATTTGCTGGGGAAAGAGACTGTTCTTCTCTCAGGGCCATTGACCCCATTTATGTGCATGATTTTCTAAGAGGACAAGAATGACTTCAGACTCAGGGAAAAAATACAGGACGGTCTGCTTGAGCACAAGATTGAAATCCACTCAAGAGCCTATGCTTGTACTCTGAATTTCAGCAGCAGAAATGAAAGCATTTAGTGTTGGGAAGGGCAGGCCAGAGCCTGGAATATGGTGGGCAGTGTGCAAGAATAAAAAGTAGAGATTAAAGAAAAGGATTTTAAAGGATTTTCCAACTAAAGCGTTTCCAGTTATCTGATTTGATTCACATGGAGCCACAGCAGTGCCAAAAATGCATGCTTGTTGGGTTTTTTTTGAAGTTGGAGAAGTTTGAGAATTACTTCTTAAGACATGCCAGGTAAATTCAAAGAGAGGGATGCTTGATGCAAGGACATCCTCCTAACCACAGAATAGCAGTGCCACAGGCTGTGATTAAATGTGCTGTTCCTCCCAGAGATTCTGATCCTTCTCAGATGCTCTCATTCCACCCAAATCCTGGTGCAGGAATCATAAAATGGTTTGGGTTGGAAGGGACCTTAAAATCATCCAATCCCAACCCCCCTCACCATGGGCAGTGACTTTCCCATGCAATTTTAGGACTTTTTTTCTTTACCATGCCCTCCCCCCAAGTACCACATCAAACTTTTTCAAGGTAGATCAGTTTGTTGAAAAGGATAAAGGACTGAGCTCTGATATCATCCTGCAAACTTCCTCATCCCCCCCTCCACAAGATTTTCCCAGAAGGGTGAAGTTCAGGAAACTCCATTTGCATCAACAGGTTTGAGCCAGAGTGCAGAGACAGCTGCAGCCCAATTACCGCCTGCCCTCGGCTGGCTGAAAGATGCTGGGAGGGGGGCAAAAATAAAAAAAAAAAAAAACAGCCAAGCTTAAAACCAGAGAAAGAAATCTCATCGTTGTTGTGGTTGTTGAGATGCCAGCTGAAAAGGAATCATTATAAAGAGGCTGATACTTTTGGGGGAAACAGAGGACTCACCCGAATGATCCCAGTTAAGGGCCTTAACAGAGAGGCGGCTTTAACGGCTCTTTGGAACTGGTGAGTCTCCCTGCTTGGCTGGGTTTGAATTGTGTGCTACTGCAGTAACATCTCACAAACAGGGACACCCCTCCTCTTAAAAACTGTTTGCTCCCGAAATAGCAAGGCAATTTAGCAATATTTTGTATCAAGACAATTACATTGTAGTATTATTGTAGTCTTAGTACCTCATTAAAACAAAAAAATGTTAAATCCTTGTTTTGTTGAACACAAGAGATGAATAGTAAATATTGATTTAGAATGAATGCAAACATTTCCCTAGGAGTGGATAATTACAGCCTTTCTATGCAAAACACTTATATTTGAAGAAGCACTTCACTTACTTTGCCATGTGGTATACATTCTTTAGTACATTTTAAATTATACGTTGTCCTGGACAGTGTCTGCTCTATAATTTCTTGTGTCTCTACACCAGAGTCAGTATGTAATTTTAAACTGCAAACTTTCTGCCAACGAGAAGGGGAGAACAAGCTTAACTCTTTCCCTTAGCTGGGCTCAGAAAGCAAATCAGACTGCACACAGAGTCCTACGACCAGTGAGCTCAGGGCTCGAACAGCAAGGAACAAGTTCGGAGTAGCTGGAATTTAACAAAGATGCTGCTCCCAGCAGTCCTCGTTTTCACACGGCATTTTCTGATTACATCCGAGGCTCCATGTGCTCCAGTTTCCAGCCAGACAAGGAGTCCAAAAGTTTGAACAAAAAACTCAACTTCCAGAGAACTCACAAATGAACTGAACACGTGAAAAAGAGCACTGAAGTTAAGCACATTCAAATGTGTATCTCAAGGAAATAATTTATTCTACTTATTTTGGCATTCAGATGGGCAGTTCCTTTGCAGACTGACATGGGAGAGGCTCGGCTCTTTCTAAGGAGGGTCAGGCACCCACACGGTGCTTTGTGAAAATAGAGGACAGAACTCATACTCCAAACCCTATAGCCCTTGTCAGGCATTTTAAACCATGTATGTCTATTAGGTTGAAAAACTGGAATATAAATTCATAATCAGGCAACATGAATGTGAACACAATGTGCTCCTAGTAACTTGAGAGATTAATCCAAATGAGTTATGAATTTTGTTATCTTATATAACCACAAGCACCCTCACTGCATATATTTCATGGACCAAGTTTTCCAAACCTGGGACCATGCACCTAAATTACTTTTTTTTTTTTTTTTCATAAATATTCAAGCCCTCATCTCCCCATCCCAAAACAGAGACAAGCTTAAATGGATATTTAAACTCATCCTAGTTTAAGCAGCATTTAAGGATGCATTTAGAGTCCCTTGACACATCATGCAAGGAGAGGGTTCTGTGTGCTGCTGGATGCAGAAACTTCAGGCCCCACAGAAGATTAGAGACTGTGGTTAATTCGTTGTAGTAATGAGCAGAGCAATGGTACTCAAAGGAAGAGCAAAGAAGCATTGAATGTGATTCCAGACATTGACCACAAATTGCATTGACTAACCCAGCACAGCCCTGGCAGGAGGTTCTTACATGTGCCATATCCTCTGGATATCTCCAACTTTTTCTGTAAAACTTACAGAGCTGCCTGTAACTACAGGACAAG
>NC_071536.1:35604036-35606536 GCF_026979565.1 Vidua chalybeata | reverse complement strand
TCTTCTGAAAAGCAGGTATCTCTTTTCCCCATATTTTAAAAGTATTTTAAGTTTTGACACATGCTGGCCCAAAATAATTATTTACTCTGTACAACCAGTAGTAAAAAGAACCCAGAGGGAAATTCTGGCAATGTTATTTCTACACAGCTTCAACTGAGCCTGATTCTAGTCAAAGTTATATTGATGTAAATCATGGGCTAAGAAGGTTGATTTAAGTCAATAGTTATCCTGGCATAAAATCTGCGTGAATATAATTAAAATCAGGCCTCCTTGGAGCTGTGCATGTGTGGCAAAATTCAGACCTAAATGTTGCAGAAATGAATTAATAAATGCAAAGAAGGTTCAAAAGTTGTAAAATTAAATATACATCTGTGAAAACATCCATCTAATTACGTAGCTGCACATTTGTGGGATGCATTTTACACTTCATGTGGAATTAAACTATTAGTAAAAATCTGTCGGCAAATAGTGACACTTACTTTAAAGGATCACATGGACTTATATTGTTTTGTAATGCATCTAAAATAGCAGTTCCTGAAACATCACTTCCACTTTAACAAAATGTGTTACTCTCACACTGGCTAAAACTCTATTTTCCTGAGGAAGGACTATTGAAGTATTTAGCTGGGAAGGGTTGGGTTAATACATGTAATTTCTTTTCTTTCATTGGACTTCCTTTTGCCAACTTTACCTTGTATAAATAATTTTGCCTGTGAGAGTCTTTACATGGAATGCAGATTGACTATTACTTCCTGAATAGATTTAAATTTAACACCAATTTAGTCACTGTAGTATTCCTATATTGGAAATAACAGCTTCCATAGGACTTCTACAAAGTGCCAGAAATATGATCTCATACGTGGAAACAAATTTAAATGTGTTTTCTTTTACATGTTTTCTTTTCGTATATTTTCCCCACCTATGTTTCCCTTGTTTCCCAAATTCTCTCCTGTGTTCCAGGGCTGTGAGAAATCTGGAAAATTACCCAGTGAAAAAAGTCCTAGCTTTTAATAAGAATTGCCAGTCTCACAAGCATTTTCTATTTAAAACTTTTTTCTTTTTTCTTTTTTTTTTTTTTTTTTTTTTAAAGCAGGATATTTGTGCTTCCCAAAAACCAGATGCTTTTAAGATAAAACTGAGCTGTCCTGTTCATAATTTCTAAACTGAAACATGAATGAGAGGTTTGATCAGGAGTCTGGAAACCATTTATTTAGCTTGGATGTTGCAAAAGTGATTGGCTCCTGCTTTGGGAAGTGGCATTTCCCATGAGCTGCTGGGATAGCCCTGACAGCTGGGCAGGGATCACCAGCAGAGAAGGGGGTTGGAGAGGACCATGGCTCCTGACTTTGTCCTCTCCTTTCCATGGGGACAGGGAGGGGACACGTTTTGGCTCAGAGTTGTCAGCTCACGCCAGAGGGAAGTGGAAGGTGTCAGTTCGCCACCCCTGTGGTAGAGCTGGAGAAAACCATTTCTCCCACACAGCACAAAAACTGTGACAGTGATGGTCCCTGTTCTACCCCCTAATGTAAGGTTTTATATTTGTTTCCTCCTGGTTTTTGGGGTTTTTTTACTCAAAGAACGAAAACCAAATAAAAAAAATGAAAAAAAAAAAAGAAGAAAAAGCTCACCTCGGGATGAGATCATAGCTCAATGCATTATGGCTTGGATGCAAATGTACATTTTCAGTGGGTTCCTTGGCTCGCATGTCAGGCGCTATTGGAATTTTTTGAGTTATTTGGCAGTTGAATAGTACGGTTTCCAACTTCTTCTTCATCAGCTTTTCAGGCAAATAGAAAAGAGCTAATAATACACTTCAGTTTGCTCTCCAGGCTTGGAAAGCTAGCAAGCAACTTGCTGGAACTCTGATACTTCTCCTCTAGCCTGCCTCCTGCTTTCTGGGGTCAGAAACCTCTGTAGGTGCAGATGAAGACCACCCTCCACCGATGGCAGGGCCTTGCCTGCTCCCTGGCAGAAAGATAAATTGCTGCAAGTCAGCAAGGTGACCCACCTCGACATGAATACTGTCTGTATTCAGCTTTCTACAAGGCTTTTCTTGATGCAGGTCTGGACATGAAACTCCCTTGCTGAAAAGGGTTTTATCCATGTTCCTGTGTGATTCCTTTCCTGGGAGTTTTATTGGTGGAGTTTATCTTTGCTAAGGATGCTGAAGTCTTACACATTTCCTAAAAGTCATGGCAAAAGAGGGATAAACTAGGAGACAGGGAAGCAACTCCCACGTGGGACAAGTCACCCTGGGAGTGGGAGGGGGCCTCCTCAAATATCCCACATAGTTCTAATGGCTCTTGTGCTCTAATGACTGTGAAACTCCCAATGGCTCTCAAACTCACCTACCGAGGGCCGTGCAGGGGAAAAAAGGACAGTTGTCTGTCTGATGGTTTGCCTTGCTGCTTTTTCCCTTCTACAGCCCCCGTAAAATTGTCTTGAGTTGCCCTGAAACGCTTCTTCTGTGAGTTTCATTATCTACACAACCAACAGGAGA
>NC_071536.1:35589036-35599036 GCF_026979565.1 Vidua chalybeata | reverse complement strand
TCCCACCTCCACCCAAAGAGCTTGTAAGTTTGAAGATGCTCACGTCCTACCTCGGTCCTAAATTCTGGATGATTTTGAGGAATTATTCTAAAATGAGCAGCCAAACACTTTTGGCAAGCCTGGCCCTGACAAAGCTGCCCTGCCAGGTAGGAAGCATTTGGATTTGTACTGAAAACACAGCTCATGAGGTCAAAGTATCATCAAGGATAAATTTGAATGTCTTTTTTTTTCTTCCAAGAGTGGCCTTATCGCCTCTGAACCTTTTGCATTCCACTATATCTTAATTGAAACGTAGGGTCTGTACTTTCTGCTCAGGGATTTTGATAAGTGTTTGCAGACTATGTAAACTTCTGAATAATAACTTTTACTGAGCCAGAAGGTCCCTTAAACATCTTCAGTATCACTTTGTGCAGTAATATTCTGCTCCCTGAGATAATGCGTTATCAATACTTCATAAGATAGCTTCAAGTCAGGGAGGGGTAAAATTCATAGCTGCTTTCAAATGGTATTTTTGGGGTTTTTTTAGGGGGTAGGCCATAGATCATGCAGCTGTCAGCAAGCAGAGAATCTTGATGACTGAAATGAAATCAATGCAAGAAAAAAAAGTGCCCAACTTCCCTCTGAGGGAAGGAGGACTCAGTTAGTAAGTTAGAGCTGACAGGAGCAGGGAGAAAAAGTTGCTTTTTTTATTTAAACAAAAAATAAAATTCTGTTCATTTTGGGTGTCAACTTGAGAAAAAAGCTGAAAAAAAAGTTAAAAACCTGACAGTCTAGGTTTAACAAAATCTTCCTTTTCCCTATTTATTTTCCACCTCTTGGCAAGTTGTGATGGGTTGGTGTGTTATTGACATACTGGTGGGGTGGCAAAAAGGGAAAGTCTGTGAGAGAGCTCTTGCAAGGGGTGGAGGCCTTTTGTTTCCTGATTTATAGAAAAAAAGAAAAGATCATTTTTCAGCTATCTCCCAAGGCAGAAGTTATTTAAAGCATTCTTAGAAAACAGATGACCCTCCCCCCTGACAATTAAAAAGAGAGGGAAAAAAGGGATCAGGAAAAGTTTGCTTACATTTCTGAAGTGTCTTTCCAATTGTGACAATCACAAGGAAATTTATAGATGGAACTGGAGAAATCAGGATCAAAAAGGAGAAACCTGAAATACTTTTTAAAATATATAAATAAATCTGTGTTATAAAAAAAATAAAATAAAAATTGAAGTTTCAAGGCAAATTGCACTCTGTGATGGAAAGTAGCACCAGAAGTAAAGCTCAGGAGTTAAAGTTTTGGCTGTTTTCAGTCAACAGAACTCAGGTCTGGTGTGAAAGCTTTACTCAGGTAAGTAAACCTGACTTACCTGGGTCCCACTGGAGCCAGAGTGCTCCAAACCATCTCATCTTCCATCCTCCTGCTCCTCAAATGGAGCAGCAGCTGTGGCCTACCTGGTGCCACGGGAAAGCACCGAGTGCTCTGACATGTGTGAAATGTTTTATCTCATCAGGAGAGGGGAAAGGATGGTTTGGATGCATGGATGTGCTTTGCAGACCTGGGGACTGCACAGAAAAACCTTCCTGATATTTGCCCAAAGTTGCAAAACTCTTCACCCTGCAATTATTTCCCTCTCCCCCTTCCCTCCCCCCCAAAACAAAAAAAAAAAAAGGTCAAGCACAGCACTGGTCAACGCTTCAAAGGATGGTTTGTTTTATCAGTCCAAAATGCTCCAGAGCCTTTGGAGAGAATGTTGCTGTTGTGCTTTTAAAAAATAATAAAAGTTACGGGATCCCTTTGAATTGGGCAAATGTTGGCAGTGTTGGCAGGAGAGACACTGAGCGTTTCAAAGTTCTGGTATGAAGGAAAAGATTCTGAATAAAACAATTTTATGTGATTTTGCAGGTGGTTTGAGCTATCATTTTATATGTACGTTTGTACCACTGCTCATTGGAATGTTCATATAATACTGACCTAATTATGCATAGAAAAAAGATAAGCCATTTACTTGATTCATTTCTTCTTTTTAAATCAAGAAAGGAACAAAAAGGCTCCTATTTTCTGAAAGAAATTGTTCGCTTTTATTGCAGAAAAGTAGCAGCTTGTGCAGAACTAGAACTGTAACAATTTTATATTCCAAAGGTTTTGTGTGTATTCGGTTAGTTACAGTAATTATACCCAATAACTGACAGCCAAAATCACGTAGGAGAAAGCAAAGGCTGTTTTCTCACACAGGCCCTGCTGCAGAACATCTGCTGAGAGATTTGCATATTAATTAACCCATATTAACTCTAATTATTCTGGGAAATTATCAAATAAATTGAATTTTCTAATTTTAACCTTTCTTTTACTTGACGCGTGTCGAGGCTGAGAGGACGCACCAGGCTATCTCACCTGGGCAATGAGCAAAGGATCTTTTCTTCCCCTTTTTTTTGCCTCGCTCCCGCAGACCTGGGGCAGCCTGGGGAGCTTTTGTGTGCCTGGTGCTTTTTTGGCTCCCGCGCTCGGTCGGGTCTCGGCGCATTTGCTGCGCCACGGCACATGTGTGCGTGTGAGCACAGATGGTGGATTTATACAGGGGTGAGGAAAGGTGGTACCTCCGAACAGTTGAGCAAACCTTAAGTTTTTGTTTTTTTTTTTCCCCCCTCTCCTTTTTTTTTTTTTCCTCCCCCCCCCCCTCCCCAGCCTGTTGTTTAGGCCTGAGCAAATAAATGGGAGTTTAATTCAATTAGAGCCTGGCTTTAGTCAGTTGCCTCATGACAGAAATTATTCAATATTTTTTCCCCTCACATTGTTTGGTTTACACATCGCTGACTCCCTTGCTTTTGTGCTCTGTTTAGAGTGGCCGTAATGCGGTGAGCTTTTGTGTCTGCCATGTCGCCGTCCCTTTCACCGCTGTCTGGTTCTGTCAGTCCTGAGGTGCAACGATGCTATTTTGAAAACAGAAAGGTTTTAATGTATTAGGAACGGGGCCCGCGCTTGCACAGCAGCAGAACGTTGGGAACAAAGCTGGCGAGGCAGGACCGAGTGGCGGCCGCAGGGAGGATGCTCCGGGCTTGTGGGGAGGATGGAGCCCCTGGCATGGAGCTCCCGGGGGTCCCGTGAACCTCGCACAGCTCCGCAAAGTTGGCCAGACCAGCACCCCAGAGGTCCCCAAAAGCACCCCGCTCCCCAAACATCCTCAGGAACCCATTCCCTGGGAGGTTTAGCGAAAGCAACACCTCTGGAGGAAGGCTGGCAAGCCCTCATTTCCACCTTAATGGCCGTGCTCTCCTCCCCCTCTCCCTGGAGCCGGGCAGGTGATGCTCGGTGGCGTTATCCCCGAGCAGGGCTGTTCTCTCCCATTATCCCTGCTGATGGGCTCTCAAGTGGCGCGTTACCTGTTAGACACGGGATTTCCTGTTGACACCAGGAAACAGGAAAAAATCCCAAACCAACCCCAACCAACCCAGCTGGGGCTGCCAAACAAATAGGGGCAGAGATTTTTCAAGGCAATTGTGGGTCTTTTTTTTTTTTTTTTCCCTTGGTTTGTTGGATTTTTTTTTTTTTTCTGAATGGAGAGGCTAGAGGTGCACAGTGCTTTTGTGTGGAAGTTTGGAGGATTCTTTCCAGAGAAGTGTGTCTTTGGGAGGCGAGATGTGGCTACATCAGAAGAAGGTAGGGTTGACATCAAACTCTTTCCTCCCTGAACTTTAAAGGAGGAAAGGATTGTCCCTCCTGAGCTGAAATGCTGGGTTGTTTAGGCTTTAAATTGTGGGTTAAATGCAATATGAAAAATGAGTCAGATGTGTAGCTATTATCTTTGGGGCGGAGGAGGATAAAATGCCAGCAGATACAGAGCTTCTTAATAGAAACAGAGCATCATTATAAGGTTGCCTTTTTTTTTTTTTTTTTTTTTTTTCTTCACATGGTGGCATTACTCATTTTAAGTTGCAAAATGACCAGGCTCTGATTTCTGAACCTTTGAATGCAGTTCAGTTTTTATGACTTTCTACCTACTCCATGGTTTATAAAGTTGAGCAACCTTTAGGGAAGAAGGTGATAGACACAATATCTATTTATGCAAGGACACATTTCCCTTTTCTTTATGTTCTGTTTATTCAAGGTTTTGTTTCCAAGGTCTTATTACTATAAAACTTAAAGCGAGACAAGGTCTGCCCTCATGTCAGATAACAACACCAAAACAATTCTGATGGCTCAGTAGCTTATTATTTCATACTTCCAGGTCTTAAATAAATTACAGTTATTTTCACATTCCTTCTGAATATCCTTCAGGCATGATAATAAGTGCATTTTTCTGAAAAGACTGTTAATATTTCTTTTCTTCTCACTGATTTAAAATATTTTGTTGAATTGTCATGTACAATAATAATTAGAGGGGGTCTTGCTAAGTTTCTTTCAGTGTGATGCTTATATTGTTTAGCTTCTTGACATATTTTACTAATCATTGCAGAACTGTTGGCAAATAGATTGTAAATTACAGTGAAATACAGAGGTGCACCAGTAGTTTAAGCATCTTTTCTACAGCATTCCTTTGCTGAAGCCTTGCAGATTCCTTTTTTTCTTTTTTGGATTTGGGTTTGGTTAGGTTTTTTGTTTTTTTTGGCTTTTTTTGTTGTTGTTGTTTTTTTTTTTTTTTGTTCAATCATCAAAGGCAATTATTGGCTTGGGTTTTGAAGTGCAGATTATCAAGGTATTATTTCCTTAGAAGTGCAATACTGTAGATCGTGGAAAGCAAGAGGACCTGAGTAATTTTCTAGAGAGGAGAAGGCACATCATTGAATGATTCAATGAATGACACATTTTTAGGACTGGGTTTTTTCTTCCTGAAGCATCAGTAGAATGTTTCTCTCCTTTTAAATTTTTTTTTCTCCTTGGTTTAAATAAAGTAGTCAGCACCATTAGAATTTTACTAGAGGGGAAGAAAAGCATGTGTTTCTGGGTTTTTTTTGGTTTTTTTTGGGTTTTTGTTTTTGTTTTTTTGTTTTTGATATGTAGTTGCAGGCTGAGTATAAAATTACAGTCTGGGAATAAACAAATATGGGTGATTTAAG
Source organism: Vidua chalybeata (assembly GCF_026979565.1). Classification (NCBI taxonomy): domain Eukaryota; kingdom Metazoa; phylum Chordata; class Aves; order Passeriformes; family Viduidae; genus Vidua; species Vidua chalybeata. The sequence continues at coordinate 35,594,003 of NC_071536.1, read as the reverse complement.
GTCTGGCTGAGTGATGTGCAGGATGAGATCCTGGTTCCACTGAAATTAAGGAGATTGTATCAAAGTGCCAGATATTGAAAACAAGAAATTGCCCCAGAATGATTTCATTCTTTTCAGTGCTTCCAGTAAAATGCAGAACTCATTTAAATGAATTTTTGTTGTATTTATTCCACCTGCACTTAAATATTAGGGCCCACAAGCCAGGCTGCTCAGGAGCATGCCACGGGTATGAAGTCTCCAGGCCCTCCTTGCTGGTACAGAACCCCACGTTCCCAGGTTTTGGTCCTGGGATTTTGGGTCCTGAGGATTTTCCTCCAAAACCTGAGGTGAGAGGGACTGGGAGTATGACAGTGATTTGTTTTGTTGGGAATATATCAGGTACTGTGCCAGTGGTTTCTAGTCAGTGCTTCCCACTTGCAGGAATTGCTGCTGCAGCTGAAGTTTTGCAGTGATTGGGATTTATCCTGGATATTGAATGATCTTATCTCTGGTGTGTTCATTCATGAAGGATCTTCCCTTTCCCTTCAGGAAACCAAAGTGGTACTTTTGTATTAAAAAGCAGGCTATGTGATAGTTTATAACTCCTGCTCAATGGCCCACCATTCAAAAAGATGATTCCAAATCCAGGCTTACATAGCACGTAATGACAACTGACAACAAGTCCCACATGAAATTCTTAAGGGATTTCAGAAAAGTTTTATCTGTTTTTTTTTTTGGTTTTTTTTTTAATATTAAAATCTTCAACCTACAATATTTGGGTAATTCTACCTCTCTCCCACCTGTCTATTTAACAGGAATTAGATATGCAGCAACTCTCTCTGCCATTGTGCTAGTGGTGGATTTGACTTCCTCTTGCTTGAGGGTGAGGGACAAGTTGACTCATTTGACAAGAACATACAAACCACTCAGCCACAACCACTCAGCCACCACACCAGTCTTTCTTGACCAGGACAACAACAACAAAAAATTGCTTTATTGGTCTAGATTTATTTAGTGTGAGTAAGAGATTATTTTTTTCTTTATTTCTACTTTTTATACAAACTTCATCCTAGGTGAACAACCTTAGGACAATCTTATTTTTTACTTTATTTTTTTACCTAACAAGTCAAGTAGCTGGGGGCTCCCTTCCCAGGTATCTCCCTCATAAAGAGGGGACCCTCTCAGACTCTTCACCCCAACATTGCTGGAGAAGAATTATTCTGTTAGCAGTCATTTAAGTTAGAAATTATGAATTAAATTCTTCCAAAGAGATAGTATAAAAGCTGAGTCCCTAAAAAATAGCCATGATCAGCTGGTGTAGCTCTATTTGGGTGTGACAGCATTGCACAAACTGTGTTTCAGGGCCTTCACACCAAAAGAAAAAGTTCTCAGCAGGCTGATAGGCATTATGGTGGATAAATTACAATTTACTATCTTCCAGAAACTGCTGAGATGATATTTCAACAGAAATTATTCTTTAGTGGAAAAGTTGTACTATGGTATAACTAGAGAGAGGCACCAACATTTTTCTAAGGACTCTTCAAGAATGTAAGATTCTGTTCCCTATAAAGTCACACACAAAAATGCATAGACCTCAGAAAATAATGTATTTTCCTTTAGTTAAGAATCTTTTCATTCTACATAAAAGCTAAAGACAATGAAAATAATAAAAGTATCTTTTGGACAAAAGATAATAGACAGCGATGCACAGTTGAGCACCTCTTTTATCTCCTCTGTCCCTCATCATCAGTCACCACAGTGAGGAAAGAGAACTATCAGACTTGGAACTGTTCTAGTCCAGTAAAAGCTTTGATTTTCTCTCCTCTGCCACAATTCTTAGGCATGCTGCATAAGGGTTATCACTGCTGTTTGCAAACAGCCAGGAAAAGGAAAGGGGATAAAATATTCACCTCCGAAGTCAACACAGAATGGAGCTATGCATCTATATTTCTCTTTCAAGGACATCATCAAAACTCATGGAGGCAAACCATCCACAGCAAACCATGAGGCTGTATAGATTTTAAGGTAATAAAGCTAACATTAACTGTCAGTCTCCAAACTGCAACCATGGTAGCCCTTTTAACTAAAGAGAAAGTTATTTTTTTCTTTTCTGAAGAGGCTTTTTCTTCAAAGGCCCTATTGATGGGAAGGTAGAAGGAAACCTGACATCATTTTGGATTCTTCCCAGCCTACCTTCAGGCATCTCTTTCTACTGCTTCTTTCATGGAGGCAGTCAAGTCTTCGTGTGACAATTTTAAAAATCTGAAGCCTCTGGGCTATTATGAATTTCTGTCCCCAGAGTGAATCACTGCACAAATCCTACAAGTGAGAAGACTCAGAGGAGCTGTCTATTTTCTGTTGTTTTCAGGTGGTCAGCTTGACACTGAAGGTGATATTGTGGGGGGGGATGAAAGCCACATCACTTTTTAGAAGGGGTAGCTCCTAACTGCACTGGAATACTTCACGCAGGGAAATGAGGAAAGAGGAGTAAGGAAGAGAAAGTGAGAAAAAAGAAAGAGCGAGGTGATGGAGGATATGCTGGCAGATGTCAATGGACAGCTTGGGTGATTCTGAGGATGACATGTGTTTTCCAGACAGAACAATGGCATCCAAACTGCTAATCAGAACACAGGGCTGGCTCCGTCCCTCCGCTGTAAATCTTGCATTCTTCTGTCTTCCCTGTAGCCAGCTTTTTCAGTTGGTCAGTGGAAAAAGTGGGCTGAATTCTGCAGTTATCTGCAGCCTTTTTGTTCAAGTCAGTGAAGTGGTTTAAAATTACCATGAGAATAAGAGGCAGGTAGTGTAGTCAAAATGCAGGTATGAAAACACCGGTGATTTCTCCTGTATAAAACACAAATAAATGTTGTGAACTAAGGGCTCTGCAGCCAGATCCATTCTGTTTTCTGGCTCCCCAACACAGAGAACACAGAAAGAACCACAGATTTTGCAAAATGAAAGTGATTATTTCTTGCTTATTCATCAGAGGCACATTTAAATTGAACTAAATGATCTTAAATGTAAGGGAGTCTCTCAGAAGAGCTCATAACTGTTCTTCTTCCTTTTTTTGTTCTTCACTTGTCTGTCCAGTCCTGAAAAAGATTAGAGTATTCTTATATTTTTAAACTAATCAGTAGGATAACTCTGAGACTAGTTCAGTTCTCTATGTTTAAGAAAGAGAAATACAGAGTTTGGAAGAGAAAATGAAGTTGCACTGTTATGGAGAGAATTTTCTTCTGCAGTTTGATTCCTCATAAGATAATGTGCTTTTAATTTCTTGCGGCTTAGAAGGTATGTCCCTATATACTTAAAAATCATTGAAATCAGATCAGGGACACAGCTAAGCAGCAACAACATCTTCTTGAACATCCTGAGCAGTAGACTCATGCCAATTCCATACTGATTTCAAGCACAAGCTGAAGGTATATTGTCTTCCTCCAGGCTATGCTTTTGCTTCTCCTGTGAACAAGCTCTGTAATCTACCAGGAGAGAAGGCTATCTTGAAGGATAAATAAATAATCAATTATTTATGTTTCTAAAAGCATTCAGCTGTGCTCTTACTGCTGTGTAACCATTTAAAAGTATGTATTCAGCAGAGAAATTCCAGTCTGGGAAACCAGTGTATGTGATTTAATCAGCACCCTCAAGATTCACAGGAAGATGAGTCTCCTCCTGGTTGTCGGCATCCAAAAACTGGCCTGTCCCTGCAGTGCAGAGGCAGCTACAAGGATAGCAAAGGCTGGCTGACCACACAACTGCCAAAATTAATGTCCCTCAGTCAAGACATATAAACTTTGATGAATCCCATTGTTGTTAGCAGGAACAAAGCAACAAACACTTCCTGAGAAGAGAAGCCAAGAGGGAGCCAAGAGCCTCACCAACATGCAGTGTATCTCATCTGACAGTGCAACTTTGGCAACAGCCTCAGGACTCTGGCTAAAAATATAAACAGAAAAAAAAATTAAATAATTTGCTTACACGGTGTAGGAGTGTTCCTTGTTATTGGAGTTTGAAATAGTTATCACAGGCTCTTCTTGGAGCCTGTAGTGGGCTGGTTATCGGGGTTCAAAACAGCATCACATTTTCCTGCTGGAGTCTGTAGTGGGTTTAACTATTTTCACTAAAGGCATGTTCCAAAGGATGTGCATGTAAAGGCAACCTGAGAGGTGAGACACTGACCTAAGCATCAGCTTTTAGGCTTTGGGATTAAGCAACCCTTAATCTGCATTTCAAATTCCTCTATTTTTTGCACCCTCCTAATATCACATTTTCAGGACAGCTGGGGTCCTGTCTGTTGGCAAAATGTTGCCTCTCAAATCCTAAGCCTCCTTATTTGTGGAGTTTACGTGTTGAAGGTACATTCTATTAGAAACACCATTCCCATAGCAATTACGGTTGCCTGAGAAATTTCTAAAAATGTACTTTTATTATCAATGTACCTTCCCTGAGAACAGTGTTTATTCTAGGGGGAAAGGAGTGGGTGTACCCTAAGCTTCCTGTTGCCATCACTTGTATCATCCTCATTTCTCTTAGGATGAGAGACATTAGTAATAGAACAGAGGAGATGGCAACCCTACGCTCACACAAAGCAGGTAAGGCCTTCTCTGGTTAGAATCTGGAGATGACAAAAGCAAGGAAATGCAGGGGCAGTGCCATTACTTCATTCTTAGACTGTATCATTTATAGTTAATGTGCTCCACTGTGTTTTGAGCATTACAGGATTCTGTTATCTGAGAAAGCATAGAAAAGTGCTCTGCTGTCTACATGCAGAATTCAGCCGTGTGTAAGTATTTTTGCCCTAAATCATTTGCACACACCAAGCCGGGATACATGTTCAGGAACCAGTTGGAAGAAAGCAGTTTCCTCTCTCCTGGTTCCAGGCCTGCTGCTCCTGAGACTTATCCTGTGGTTTCTCCTCTGGTCATCCACTGGCCTCTCCTAGGCAGGGCTGTCTGTAGGTCATAGGGAGTGTGCAATTCTTTAGCACCCAA
>NC_071536.1:35556536-35581536 GCF_026979565.1 Vidua chalybeata | reverse complement strand
GTTTTCAAAATAAATACAGTATGTGGTTTTAGACAGACATGTTACATTTGGTCAGATGGGCTCCAAATAGTGAGGTGCTCTCCAAAAAATAAACCAGCAAAGCCCCCACTTAGGATCCATTCAGATTAAATAAATGCTGAGCGTGTGTTTGTGGATCCTCTGCCTCATCTGCACATGCAGGGCACTGTCCTGCTTTTATTCTGGCTCCAACATCCAGAGCTTTGCTCTGGATTTACAGCAGCAGCCCTGGATATTCAGAGTATGTGTTTTACCAAATTAATGCTGAGAGGAGGAAAACGCTGTGAATATATGTTGGTTTTTTTTTTTTTTGTTTTGTTTTTTTTTTTTTTTTTTTTTTTTTTGTTTTGTTTTTTTTTTTTTTTTTAAGAAAGACAGAAAGTGCAGGGTCACTGATTTTAGGAAGAGGGCAGGTTTAGGTAAAGAAAAGTCATGTTTGAGTGTTGCAATGCTAGAGGTTAAATTGTGCAAGTGTCAGCTAAACAAGAATTAAAATGTACATGAAAAATTGCAGAGTGTACCCCGGTGACCTGAACAAAGTGAGAAGCAGAGCAGAGCCTTCGTGAGCCTTGAATAATTTTTGGGAAGCAACTAGACACTTTAACTTCTCTTTATCACAGAAGAAAATGGCAATGAGGAAGGAAGTGCAGCAAAAAATCTTCAACATTACCACTATTATGCAAAAAAAAAAAAAAAAAAAAAAAAAAGAAAAAAATGCTGTTAACTGTTTTCCCCTTGCTGACTGGGTAGACATGCCCTCAGATGGAAAACTTCTGATACTTGTGACTCCTTACTACCAGAAATCACATGAGATGATCAAGGAAGAAAATCACAATGGCTATATTTATATCAAAGGCTGAACTTCTCAGAAACACTGTACCTTGATTAAAATTTCTGGGAGGCTGCAATAAAAATATCAGATTTGAGACCGGCTCAGCAGATCAATTATCATAATTGACAACATTTTATTAATACATATTGAACTCCTAAATGTTTTGGACGCAAGATAACCCTGTGAAAATGATCCTTAGAGAGGCAGAATGCCAGATCTGGGAAAAGAATCAAGGCTGGCTTGTCTGCTGTACAGTTTAAACAAATATTTTTCATCTGGTCTGCATATTCTATGCTTTTGTACAAATTTAGCATCTGTTTGTACCTGCATATTTTAACTTAAGAGCTTTCATTAATTTTTTTTCTCTTTTTTTTTACGCTTCAAAGCCATAAACATGTATATTTATACCACAGCATTGTATGCTGGTTGTAAAGCTCTGAATTAAGTCATTCTGTGCTTTAGTTTTGATTAGAATGATACAATTAGAACCTGTTATTCTACCAACTAATTACTTGTAGAGTGTGACATCTGAAGAATACGACAAGATTACAATTTTAGGAATGAACTGAGAATGTGCTCTGTTTATATTATTCCCCTATCTTCAGTCAAATCATTGTCATGGAAATGGATTAATACTGGGCCAGTCTCTGTCCTCATCAAAATCTTTCTCACAAAAAAAAAAAAAAAAAAAAAAAAAAAAAAAAAAAAAAAAGAAGAGTAATAAGATTTTTAATGCTTCATGTATCAATAACATTTTAATAGCATGCTTTGATCTTCTTGCCAGTCTATCACTTGATTGGCCGAGCAGCATCCATCTTCCTGAATCATCATCGACTGGTGTTTGTTTCTGGGAAATTCTCTCCTTTTTTAAAATTTATTTGGTCATTGTTGAACCACTTCTAGGTGCCTTGTGCCATTTTATTTCTTGCAAGTGCATCTCAGTGAATGATTAAAGGAAATTTTTTTTCACTTAAATCTCAAATACTAAATTCTCTCACTTAAAAAGAAAAGGAAAGGGAGAGGTTGTGTGTTTGTGCATGTCTTCAGATAGAGAAAGGCTGGCATTTAGAAGTTGAAAAGGTGAGAAAGAAATGCTCTGTATAATTTTTTTAACCCTTTGGAAGGTTAAATCCTATCCAGACTGCATGTGTGAATACCTGTTGCACATGAACTAACCAATTAGCAGCAAGAAACCAAGTTTGACAGGCAGTGCCAGGCAGTGTTGCAAGGCAGGCTGAAACATCCACGAAAATTGTTCTCCCCAGTGATGGAGCCTCTTCTAAAAACTATTTTTATCCACTCTGAACCCCCAGGTTCATGGAAAGTAAACCGATCCATAAAAATACATAATTTTACATGTGTCATGCTCATTTGCATGTGAATTAACCCAATTTAAGGCCATAAAGGCAGACTTTGTCAGTGCACAGAAGATGCAAACAAGTAGTAGTGGCAGAGGAGAACTTCCTACAGTTGAAGATTTGTCACATTTCTGCACCACTCAATATTAATACTTGCTGTGCCTCAAACGAGGTTAAAATGATGGTGACGGCTCAGATCTGTGTGCTGATAGATAGATAGAGAGGGCGATACAAGAAGTTCTTACATTTTCCTTCTGCATTTGCATTTTCTTCCAGGTATAGATCTCACAGTATCTGTTAACTGATTATTTCTTTTAAATAAGTAGGGGGAAAAAAGGACCAAAAAAAATATCCCTTTTTCTCACCCAAAAAGCAGTTTCTGACTGCTTATTAGATTTGATATTGGGAAAAGCCCTTCGTTTACTCTGAACAAATAGTTCTGTTTTTCACCACTCGCTGTCGTGTTTAAAGTAAATAAGTTCTTGTCCCTTCAGCACTGCTGAACTCATTCACTTCCCAGAACAAAGCCATTGTGTAGAGGTCCACAAGAGCCCCTTTCTCTCTTCCCCGAGCGGGATCTTCCCCAGCACCCCAGCTTTGTGAGCCATTCACCACCTTGCCTGTGCTAAAAGTGTGCATGCTTTGTTTCACAGAAGAAATGAAGGAAGATTATGACACTATGGGGCCTGAAGCCACAATTCAGACCACCGGAAACAATGGTACAGGTAAGGCCTTGCATGGAGTGAGCATCACTTTTCTTTGGGATCACGTGGAGCTAGCTGTGCATAAAGAGAGTGACAAAACAATCTATTTCTTGTTTTCAGTTAAAAAATTGGAAAATACTGACATGATTCTCCTGGTTTTTAATTGCCCCCAACTTGATCACGAGACTGCAGTGACCAATTCATGCAGTGAAGAGTCCTTGCTACCCCTCCTGTGTCCCACAGCATTTTAGCCCCAACTCCTTGTAGCTGCGTCCCTGGGAGATGATAGTACTCAGCAGTGTGAGGAGATGTTTTCCCAGGCAGGGTGAAGCTTGGATAGCTTAAAGTAGCTGGGCCAAGACACAGTGGCCTTTTAATGAGAGAGACTGTACAAAGAGCTTGATGATGAGGATGGGGTGCACCCTCCTTGGCAGCCCCAGATTTGGGTGGTGCACAGAGTGAGCTGCTTCAGAGACTGAAAACATCTTTTCAGCAAGACACACATAAACCCCTTACATAGATCCATAGACACACACACACTTTGAATGCATATTTATGAGATTATAATGTTTCTGGCTAATCGTTTGTTGGGGGGTTTTCCCCCCTTTTAGCATCATTTTCTTTCCCCTCTTCTTAGAAATCAATACATTTAGTGGCACAAGAAGTGTGACAGAGATATTTAGCAGGCATCACCTCTGAGCCATCTCTCTTTTTCTGTAGCAGAGAAAACCAGCAAAAGGTTCCTGTTGCTATTTTCAAATCCAAATGAATTCAGGGATTTACCATGTTCTTTCCAAAGGCCCCATTCTATCCTTAGCACAGCTGAATGCCATACATCACCCAGTGTTTCTTCTGCATTTTGTCACAATTTGAGATGTTGCAGATAGATTTACACAGCTAAAAGGAAGAGTTTTCTCGTGTAAGGACATTTCTATCCATTCCATTATGAAATCTAGTTCATAGGTAATACTCTCCACAAATATTACTGTAAAAGGTGGTACCAAAGCCTCACAAGGATTTTATTACTCACACTTTCCTAATGTTGGTAACACCCACATAAAACCCCAGTGCTCTTATTAAGAAACACAAGAAATTTACTTTATCATTCTTGAGGGGGAAAATAATAGGAAAATAAACTGTATCACTGCTTTCTTCATCCATTAGATTTATTATGCATGAAAGGAGGGTGGCACCGAGGCACAGTTCATCATTACATATGTACTTAATGATGTTTCTGTGCAGAACCGGCTACATATGTATCTCAAAAGCTTATTTTATTTCCAAGAGATGGCAATAAAGTGACAAATTGTGCTTAGCACTCGGAGAAACAGGATTTTAAAAGACATCTGATTCAGAAACAAGGTTTGATGGTTATCTGAATTACCATTACCAGAGCCTTTGAGGTCCCCTATCAGTCCGTGTGACTTCCTTTGCACATATTTTCCTTGCCATAACAGGCCTTGACTCTCTCATGCTTGCAATGTGGCCAGCTTGAGGGGGAAGACTTCATGTCCTCTCAGTCCCTTCCCTTCCAGTATCTGATGTCCTTGCCTTCCAGCTCATTGTTGGCCTCACAAAATCTCTCTGGAGGTGCCATGGAGCCCTGGCACAGCCCTGTGCCAGCCCTGAGCGGGGTCCATGGGGTGTCCTGCCTCTACTGGAACCAGTTTTGCATGGAAGAAATAAGGGTTACCCCTACCCAGCTTGATGCACTGCAAACTCATGGCTCAAGGAGTGCTTTGCATTTAGGTGGTCTGCATTTAAAATTCAGGAGCTTCTCCATGCATTGCTCCTATCAATTCCTTCCCCAAATGTCCTGTGCAAGTCCTAGGCTCCTCTTTATTCTGGCTACGATGAGAGGGTTGCTCAAACAACCATTACAAGTTGCCCTGGCAGTGTTTAATTCAAGTCTTTTTGTCACTTTTTGAGGTGTTCAGAGCCTCTTTCCGTGGAGGCTGATGCCTTGTCAGGTTGAGTAGAACATGTTTCTTTAGTTGCTGCAATCTCAGTAGTCTCTTAAGAGCAATGTCAGATTACTTAGACATAATAAATACTCTTATAAATTAAGTGCTTATGCCAATCTTTTCACCTTGAGAGGGAGATGCCAGGTGACTATGAGTACCCATAGTTTCCTTTATTAGGAGTAAAAGCTCCCCTTCATGCCCAGTGAGGTGCCTCAAGCATTATCTGAAAAGTAAAGGGAAGAAATCAGTCCCTGAGCTGTAGGAGATACTTCCTGAATAGTCTGGGAAGTGTTCAAAGTTTTCTTCTTGAGCCTCACTACAGGCTTTGGGCCTGGCTTGGGTGTTTGGCCTCAGTTTTTCCCTGCAGCTGAGGTGAGGCTGAAACTCAACCCAATGAAAACATACATCCAACCAGAAAGTTTCTGTACGTGCATGCAATATCTGTGGTGCACTTTTAGCATCAAATTCTCTGCAAAATATAATTAGTAGAGAAAGAAAACTAAAAGAAAAGGTCTCCATTATTAAATTATTCTGCTATTGTCAGAGTGGCCACTTCCTAGTGGTACTTAAAAAGAAATCTTGTTATCTGTACATTAATCAGCTGCATTTTTATAATGAGCCATGGAGGCTTCATAGTGAAAAAGCAGAAGTGACCATTAGGATGAAAATTTAGGATTTTCGTCCTGCTAAATGAATTTGTAAATATTTCTAAGGATTTCTGCAATAGGGACTTGAAAAACTGACATTTATCAGAAGAGACTTTTAAAAGGTGAATGAAGAAATTCTTCTGGTTTATTTTATTCTACCTTTATGATTATTGCAACTGGGATGCTTTCAGAGAATAGGTTAACAAAATCCCTGTAAGCAAACAGAAAAATTTTCCTGGTTTTGGTTAGTAACATCTGACAAAATTCAAGTAAAGATCTCTTAACATAATTTAAAGAAGGGAAAGAAAAACTTTCAGGGGGAGGAAAACAGAACCAAAACTTGGCAGGTTGGAGGACAGGCCGTTTTCAGGCTGTAATCTGTGTGTACCAATGGGGGCCTCTCACTTCCTGGCTAATGAAGGCTGTGGTTTTATTAGCTTTGTTTGCGATTAAGGGCAGCTATCACCATCTCGCAGGACGAGTTCCCACACAAAATAACTGGTCTCCCAAGCTCCTTGGACCTCTCTCCCACTTTATCTTGAAAGGTCCTAAATGCCTCCAAAGATAGCTTTCCTTAATGTGTTTTATTTTTATGTGACACAGCCACATCAGCTTTTGGAGCTGAAAATATTTCTGCTTTCCAGGCTCCAATAATTAATTCAAAAAAGACTTATTTGGTGAGGTCACCCACCATAGATCTTGCTGAAATTCTTGCCTCGCAGGAGGGGTTGTGCAGTGTGTGTGCAGTGTCAGCCCACAAGGAGTCTGGGAACATGGCTTTGTACATGGAAAATAAATCAGGCCATGGAGGGGGGAAGCAAGTCTTCCACCCAGAAGCTGAGAGACAAACCTAATGGTTGTCAGATGGGTCTTTTTAGTGCCTCTGGGTGAGCTTCCAGCCTTGTTTGAATTGTCAGTAATGCTGCTGGTGAGAAACCAGCCCCACACGGGCACCCTTGACTGTTTGTGTTAATCTGCAGCACTGCAGCACTGGTTGTATTGTTTCAGTGAAGGGTCTATCAGCTTTTCCACTAAATCCCCTTGTTTTTAGGGGTTTATAATGTAGACGTAAACATTTGCTTTAGCTCCTGGATTGCATGTACAGACATAGAAGCTAAATAATCCTGAGAATTAGGAAGCCAAGGCTGGTAATATCACAGCAGTCCTCCACAGCCTGTTGGATCAGCCTCCAGATAGACTTGGGGGCACGAAGGAAGAACCTCATTTGGGTTTGAGTTGGGGATGGAAGCTCCTAATATTAACTCAGGCCTTGCTTGGTGGCTTGAATCCTAATCCTATAAATGCAGCTGCAAACTCCTAGTTTACCTGGGGGAGAAAAGGGACACATGGGACCATCCCATGGAGCCATCCCATTTCTCCTCTCTGTAGAAAAACTCCCTCTCCTTGCTTCACTTACTGGTTCATGGCCTAGATTTGGCAAAATTAAACATGTTTTCCTTGGATATATTGCTAAGACAAAAGAAGGAGTAGAGCTTGAGTAGTGCTAAGCCAGAGGGTAGACGATCTTGTAACACCAGGAAGATCTAGGCATAACAGGGGAATGACAAGTTAGATTTACAGCATAAAAAGTAAAGCCTCAGCTTTTTTTTTCTGATAAAAACAAGAAGTCCTACACCTGCTGTGATGCTCTTGTGCATAAGGTGCGCTCAGTAACCACCATTTTGTTATCATTTTGTTATATTTCTCTCCCAGAACAACATGGAGGTAAAGTACTCTGTCTTCTTCTCCACACTCACACTCCCCTTCTCTAGAAGCTGCTTTATTTTGGTGTTGAAAGGGGAGAATTGTTTCTCATGCTATTAACAAATGGTAACTGGAGCTGCAGTAGGACCAAGAGGAACTCTGTGGTGGTGCAGCCATTCCCTACAAAACCACTGTGATAGCAACAGAAGTTTCCTTCCAAAACCAGGGTCCCGTGCCCTGTGCCATTTGGTCACTGTCACTAAAATACTGCAGAACGGCTGAGAAGCTGCTCAGCTGGTATGAAAAATAGGGCATATTCGTCTCAGCCAGAGGATTTGATTTTATCGGCTAAAGGGATGAGGTTTACAGAGACGGATATCTACTTTTATCGATGACGCCGAGATCAGAGCTTCAAATCAGGCACTGCAGGCTCCCAGTTGTGCCCCAGTCAGAGGTCATGTCTCATTTTCACTGCCAGCATCACTGCCTTGCATTTTCATAGGAAACTGAGGTAAAGCCTTCACCCATTTCTAAACACCAAGGAGCTGGTTAGTCTCTCATTTCCAGTGGTTAAAACCATAACCCCCTTGATTTCCATCTGTTTACTCCATGTTGATCCCTGGCATCACTAACAGCAGAATTGTGCTGTTTAGTATTTTACTTTTACATGAACTTCAGAATAGTTCATGGTGTTTCCTCATTTTCTTATTTCACCTCAGCAGAAATACATTAAAAATTTAATCAATCATACGTTGTTCTTTTCATTAATGGTCAGTTGAAAACAAGTATCTTTAGTTCCCTGCCACCAAATGTGTCTTTCAAGACTTGTTAATAAACAAAGTAAGACAATTGGGAAGAAGAAAATCGTAATCTCCTTTTCTTTTTCTTTTCTAGTATAATTATATTATTATTTGTCTATAACATCCCAGAGTTTTAAGGTCTTTCCTGTAAGCAGTGTTCATACTTGGAGGAGAAAAGCACATTTTTAGTAACAGGATGCTTTGTGGCTGAGCATGTATTATGTTTCATGGACATTGCATGGATAATAAAAAAATGTGGTTACATTTAAAGGAAAGAAGGAAAACTCTTGTATGGACTGTCAAAGTGGTTTTGGGCTTGGTGACCCCGTTATGGTCTAAACCATGTGGTTCTATTGCAGAAATCATGAAGCAATATGTTTTTAAAACAACCCATTCTCTCATTATAAATTAATTTTTCAGGGAGGAAAAAAAAAAAAAAAGCAGGAAGATGTGAGCAACTTTCTTCTTGTGCCTGACAAAGAGCAGCCTGAGGCAAGACCTGTCTCAGAAAAGTTTGGTCTTTTACTACCTGCAATTGCCATCTCCCACATGGGGACTGTCTCAGGGTCTGCAGGATCCAGGGGCAGCTGAGCTCAGTCCTGTAGGTCGAGCTGTGCTCATGCCAAAAGCTGTGGGACCCCCAGGAGCCCCGTGAAGGTTGTTCAGGTTCCAGCAATGAAAGATTACCTGCATTACCCAAGCCTCATAAACTTCTCCTGCTGCCCTGTAGAGCCCCGTGTTCTTGTTAATTTAACTGCCTGCCCTTACTTCCATCCACACTGGTGGAAAGCCCACGTTAATTTTATTGGGAGCTAGAGCAAGGCTGGTGAGAGCAAGGATCCAGCTGCAGCCCCAGCCTTGTAGCTCCAGTACATCTGCTCAACCTCTAACACTGCTGACCGACCCAGGCTCTCTGGGACGATGCACTCAACCACCCTTTCTTTTCCCCCTCTCTTATTTTAGTGAAGAACGCAAATTGCACGTCGGACTTTGAGGAATATTTTGCCAAAAGGAAACTGGAAGAAGGAGATGGGCATGCAGTCAGCATAGCAGAGTACCTGCAGCGCAGCGACACAGCCATTATTTACCCTGAAGCCCCTGAGGAACTGTCTCGCCTTGGCACTCCAGAGGCCAATGGGCAAGAAGAAAATGGTGAGGCTGTAATTCATTTTTAGCCAGTATCCTGACCTCGTGCAGCTGTTGCAATTATAAATGCACTACATGCCTGGGTGTTTACCTTAAAAATTGAAGAACAGCTGCAGCGGCATGGAATTTCATGAGCAAAGATTGGGGCTGTAATTTCAGTGTATTGTGATTTTTTAGTCAGCACATTTGTATTATTTGGTGGGTGAACTGAAGAGCTGGATTTAGAGAGGAGAAAGGCTGCTGCTCTACTTGGGAGTTTGGGAAGTTTTAATAGAGTTTTAATGCAACAAAAGACAAAGCAGCCAGCCTCTTGCTCTCCAATGCCTTGATAAATAATTGGAGAAGAGTCAGTAGGAAGGATTCGGTCAATGGCATAAGTAACATAATGAGCTGGGGCTGGAATGCAAATTGCCAATTGATCAGGAAAAGTATTTCTTAGTTTTCAAGCCAGCCAGGTCTGCGGGAGGAGTGATGCCCATAATTAATTTCCCGGCGGGGTCCAGAGCGGGCCCTGCGAGTCTGCCGTGGGCGTGCGCGGGTGCCGGTGCCTCCCGCCGCCGGTTGGAAGCGCCGTCCCTCCCTCCCGGGCAGCAGATTGCGGCGATTCCTCTCATACCATCCCGGGCAATCAGCCCATGAGCTGCCATTGATTTGCTGACCTTTTGGCCTGCCTCTCTTTCCCCCCCCTCCCATCCCGGGGTGCAGACCTGCCACCTGGAACTCCAGATGCCTTCGCCCAACTGCTGACCTGCCCCTACTGCGACCGGGGCTACAAGCGCCTGACGTCCCTCAAGGAGCACATCAAGTACCGCCACGAGAAGAACGAGGAGAACTTCTCGTGCCCTCTCTGTAACTACACGTTTGCCTACCGCACCCAGCTCGAGCGGCATATGGTGACACACAAGCCAGGGACAGATCAGGTGGGGGGCTGGCTTTAAGTGATTTCTTTCTGTAATAACCCCTTAGAGAAACGATATTGCTTTGATTGGCAATCATTATTAATTTTTCATGGCATTTTGAAGATGCAGATCTTTTAATGGTAATAGCTTTAATTGAGGTCTAAATGATTTTTTGATGGTCTCTTCTAATATGATTTAATAGTCTTATGTTCACGATCGAATGAGTGTGTTAATTTCTAATTTAGAAATTTTATTTGCACTTTAACTTGACTTTAGTTTCGTTTTTATGTTCCTCAAAAAGTGAATGAAACTGTAGCATTTTAATTATACATTATTAAACATCTCAGCAATTTTAATTCCATTTTTCACCTAGTTTTACTTTGCAGTGTTGCAAATAGGAGCTCCAAGACATACTAAAAGATCCGCTAATATTTTTTCATTACTTTTTGAGTAACCTTTTCAATCACATGAAATTATGCGTATTTTGTATAATCGTTTGTTAGACATAATTACACATTCTGAGAAGAACTCTTCCGACAGTACATATAGGCTATCATTTGTGATTGTGCCACTAGAATTGGGCATTGCTCTCATTTGTATAGCCCGGCAGCGTATCTGCAATAAATCAAAGTCGTTTTTTTCCTCGATGGGGTACATGTAATATTATATCAGTGCCACATTTAAGGAAATGCTGGTGTCTCAAACAGGTGACTGAGCTTCCCTAGTGCTCCTAGATGGGCTGATGATAGACCTGCGCCACAAAATTCTTTACACACCAGCAGAAAAACTGCACCTAGCTGGAGAATTGCTTCTAAAAACCCATCTTAAGGAGGGCTGTAATGGAAACTCAAATGGCGTGGTTAAAAGTTGAATAAATAGATGTGTGCATTGTGTCAAAGTATAAAGGCTTTATGCTGTATTTATTTTTCTTAAAAACCTGAAAATCACAATCTGCTGGATTTCTCTTGGTAGGTTTTTCTCAGCAGAAGGTAAATTCAGTTAGGCAAACACACATCTTCCTAATCACGCGATTTTTGCAATTAGCATTTTTAAAGAGAACCATATCTTTTGCTTGATCTTAAATCAATATAAATGACTCCAGAGCACTTGCTCCTTTCTTTCCTTCCCATGGCTTTTCCAGTAGACAAACACATTTTCCCATGTATATTTTTCCTAACCTGATCCACTGTAAGGTTCCTCCTTTTGCCTCATATCATTAAAAACACCAGGGGAGGGAACAAAACCCGCCTGGATATTTATCCAACGTAACTGCCTGAAATTTCACATGCGAGAGCGCGCTGGTACTGGCGCATTATGAATGGTAGCTTTGGTGTTGAAAAGTCCCCTCATTTGCTCATGGCATTTACAATTAGTAAATTAAAATGATTGTATCATATTAACAGTGGCACAACTAAAGTTTATAGTAGTCCTCGGAGGGCGATGGGGGGAGACAAAACAGCTGTTGCTGTTTGTTTATGCAACTCAGCAACATATGAGCGCGGGTCCCTCAATGGCGCGCGGCGGGCTGGGCTCTGCTTGATCTTTGAAGGTTGCTGCTGTTTGAACAAACCTCCCTGTGTCCCATGTAACACCATCTGTCTCGCCAGGAATGTGGGAAGAGGCAGCACACCCTCGCAGTTGTCATACCGTTTCAGCGCTGCCTTTTTTTTTTTTTTTTTCCTTCCTTTTCCCCCCCGCCCTTTTTTCCCCCTCCCTGCTCCTGCAAGAGGCTTTTGTGTCGTGGTTGCCTGCAAAAGGCCGACCTCCTACCTTGAGCATCCAGAGTGGCTACATGATTATCAAGATAATAATTATTTTTTAATTAATTTTTATTTTTCCTCTCCAAATTCAAAGTCATGGGGCTTTCCTTGCTTGTTACAAAAAGGTCAGATTCCTTTGATTATATCTTTACACCCCTTTTAACTTTCAACTTTCCCTCGCCCCTCAGAAGAGCACCAGGGAAAAACATGGCACGAAAGGTAGCTCAAGTCTTTCCTGCTGCTCTGTGATTTTAAAAAACATTTCCAGCAGCAGCTTATGCTGAAGATGCAGTCTCTCCTGCTTGATAATGAATTAAATCTTACATGAAATGCCACTAACGACAGTGTTTCTCTCTTTCCTCCACATGCAGTAAACAGAATTTTTAAACAAGCTGAGTCCCACATGTTCAGAATCTGCTAGGAATATTAAGAGCCACAAATCTTCTTATAAAACTGTTTCTCTCATCGTAAGATACCTTAAAGCAACACATTTCTGATGAGAGACTTAGGAAATAATTCTAAAGCAAATATCGAATGCTCATGTGAAAGTACTTTCTCATTTGTTTCGGTTTACTGCCAACATTTTGATTTTTATTGCAACACTGATGAGACAAATAAATGTACATGCAGACCTTTTGGTCCGCTTGACGAATTCAGAGTCACATTAATTTAATTTTTGTTTTTTAAGCTTGAAATTCATGGTTTCTCTTGCATAAAATTTATGTTGGTATCTCTTTTGTTTTCTTCTTTTCCTCCCAGCACCAAATGCTGACCCAAGGAGCAGGCAATCGTAAGTTCAAATGCACTGAGTGTGGCAAGGCCTTCAAATATAAACACCATCTGAAGGAACACCTGCGAATTCACAGTGGTGAGTAGCGGAGGTGCTGGTGTGCTCATTTGCATTTTGTTTAATTAGCTGAGTTTTAAAGACTGCTTAAAATTTACACAGTTCTGCTTCTGGCTTCTTGGAGCTACCAAGGTATTTCATAAGTGATATCTGAGTCATCCTCATTTATCATGCTGTTAATACCACGGTCTTGGTAAAAGATTTGGAAATAGTAAATCTTCCTGCAAATAATATAGACTGTTTGGCAGTTTGAGTTCAGAAATGTTCATTCATGGCTGCGCAGTGGGAACCTGAAAAGTCCATTATATTTTCCAAAATAAAAAGCCCCCCCGAGTGAAATACAACTCATATTCTCAGATAACAAGAAACTGCCAAGCTTCTCAGATTAAATGACTTGGGCATTTTGGCTCTCCTACTTGATGCAGAATTCAGCACACAAAATGTCACCAGGCTTAGCCCAGGCACAAACTGATGTGGAGGTTCTAACATCAGGACTCAGTTTCTCATACTGGTGCTCATATCTGGTGAAAATTCCATTCTGGGGGAGGAAATAAAAAAAATAACCAAACAAAAAAACCCAAACAAATCTAATTTGAACAGTCTTGATTTGATTTGACTCTCTTCCCCAAAAGGGTGCTTACCTGTGACTTGCCCTGGTCAGTCTGGAGCCAGTCTCACACTTTGATGGCTGTTGCCACCTGGAGACCCTGGATCCAAACTGACCTCAAAACTTGTAGAAAGAGGAGGGTAAAGCAGTGGTGGTGTGTGGCCAAATTCAGAGAATTGATATTTTCTTCACTATTAATCACTGGATACACAGGTGATCAGTTAGGTACCAAATGCAATCTCTTGCAATTATAGCAGCAAGAATGATAATTAACATTTGGTTTCAATTATCATTTTAGGTGAAAAACCATATGAGTGTCCAAACTGCAAGAAACGTTTCTCCCATTCTGGCTCCTACAGTTCGCACATCAGCAGCAAGAAGTGTATTGGTTTAATCTCTGTAAATGGCAGAATGAGAAACAATATCAAGACGGGTTCTTCTCCTAATTCTGTATCTTCCTCTCCTACTAATTCAGCCATCACACAGCTGAGAAACAAGCTGGAGAATGGCAAACCACTTAGTATGTCTGAGCAAACAGGCCTACTGAAAATTAAAACAGAACCACTAGATTTCAATGAGTACAAGGTTCTTATGGCCTCACATGGGTTTAGTGCAACTAGTCCTTTTATGAATGGTGGACTTGGAGCAACCAGCCCCTTAGGAGTTCACGCGTCTGCTCAAAGTCCAATGCAGCACTTAGGTGTAGGGATGGAAGCACCATTGCTCGGGTTTCCTGCGGTAGGCAGCAATTTAAGCGAGGTGCAGAAGGTCCTACAGATTGTGGACAACACGGTTTCCAGGCAGAAAATGGACTGCAAGGCTGAAGAGATCTCCAAGTTGAAGGTTTACCATATGAAGGATTCATGCTCTCAAGCTGAGGAACAAGGAGTTACCTCCCCCAATATTCCCCCCGTGGGTCTTCCAGTAGTAAGTCATAATGGTGCCACTAAAAGTATTATTGACTATACATTAGAGAAAGTCAATGAAGCCAAAGCTTGCCTCCAGAGCTTGACCACAGACTCGAGGAGGCAGCTCAATAACATTAAAAAAGAGAAACTGCGAACCCTAATAGACCTGGTAACTGAAGACAAGATGATAGAGAACCACAACGTATCCACTCCATTTTCATGCCAGTTCTGTAAAGAAAGCTTTCCTGGTCCCATTCCGTTGCATCAGCATGAGCGTTACCTGTGTAAAATGAACGAAGAAATCAAGGCAGTCCTTCAGCCTCATGAGAACATGGTTCCCAACAAACCTGGAGTGTTTGATAAGCAAACCCTCTTGCTGTCATCAGTACTTTCTGAGAAAGGAATGACTAGCCCCATCAACCCATACAAGGACCACATGTCTGTACTTAAAGCATATTATGCTATGAATATGGAGCCCAACTCTGATGAACTACTGAAAATTTCCATTGCTGTTGGCCTTCCTCAGGAATTTGTGAAGGAATGGTTTGAACAAAGAAAAGTCTACCAGTATTCAAGTTCCAGGTCACCATCACTGGAAAGGGCCAGTGCCAAGGTGGCGCTGGCTGCCACCAACAACACTCCCACTAAAGACTCTTTGTCAGCCAGATCTCCAATAAAGCCTGTGGACTCTATAACTTCACCATCTATAGCTGAACTCCATAACAGTGTTACTAATTGTGATACTCCTCTCAGGCTAACAAAACCTCCTCATTTTACCAATATTAAGCCAGTTGATAAATTGGACCACTCTAGGAGCAATACTCCTTCTCCTTTAAATCTTTCTTCCACATCTTCTAAAAACTCCCACAGTAGTTCTTACACTCCAAACAGTTTCTCTTCTGAGGAGCTTCAGGCTGAGCCATTGGACTTGTCTTTACCAAAACAAATGAAGGAACCCAAAAGTATTATAGCCACAAAGAACAAAACAAAATCTAATAGTGTAAATTTAGAACACAACAGTGTTTCTTCATCATCTGAAAACTCAGATGAGCCGCTGAACTTGACTTTTATCAAGAAGGAGTTTTCTAATTCAAATAATCTGGATAAAAGCACTAACCCAGTATTTGGTATGAACCCATTTAGTGCCAAACCTTTATACACAACACTTCCACCACAGAGCGCATTTCCCCCAGCCACTTTTATGCCACCAGTCCAGACCAGTATTCCTGGGCTGCGACCATACCCAGGACTAGATCAGATGAGCTTCCTACCACATATGGCCTATACCTACCCAACTGGAGCAGCTACTTTTGCCGATATGCAGCAAAGGAGAAAGTACCAGCGGAAACAAGGATTTCAGGTAAATGGTTTCAACTGTTTTCTGCTTTGAAAGGCTAGAATTTAGTATTTTGTGATGTGTCCTCTTAGAGAAGAAAAAGCCCAAAGCTATAATCAACATTTCCAACAAAATTAGCAGAGTTTGTTTAAGTCTGAACTTGGAAAGATGTGGTGGAGTAGGAAAATAAACTGCAGTTAACTTAAGAGTACCTCTACTTGGATTCAGAAGCAGTACCAATTACTTTGAACAGGCATCATGATCTTTGTTCTATTAAGAGTTCAGCTGTTTCTCATTATATTTGTATAGTAATAATAATAATAATAATAATAATAATAATAATAATGTCCATAAAAATTAATATCCTAGAGGAAAAAAAGAAGGAAACTTTTTAGGGAAATTTATCTCTTCAGGACATTACTAAATTTCACCACAGAGAAAAGGAGCAGTGGGAGACCCCTTTGGAGTCACCTCCACACTCGGAAACAAAGTTGTTGTACCCCTCTAAGCAGATGTCCATACAGCCTCATAGACACTGTAATCCATTGAAAGTCTTCACTTCCTTCTCTATATTTTTGGGGGATTGTTCACACACCATTCATGGGAAAGTTGTCCTCTCTTCTCACAAATGCCTGGGGGATGAGAAACATTGACCCACACCCCCTTCCTTTGGGCCACCTACTGGTCTTCCCAGATTCTTAGTCCTCTAATCCTGCCAGTCATCTGGAACAGCTTTGAAAAAACCCCAGAGATTAAATGAAATTATTTGGAGAGGTAGCAGCCAAGGCCCTTAATTGCAGACAAAGTCTTTCCCTGGACACGTAATCTGGGTCAGCACTTCTTTGTGCCCAGGTACAACTTGTAATTCTTCCCTCAGTTTGTCCCAGAGTCAACACAGGTGTAGCAAAGGATTTGTCCCTTGCATGCCTACAGTGAAGAACAGCTCCACAAAAGTCTTGTACTTTTATAGCCTTTTGCTGGGTGTATTCAGATATAATGTACAGAGTTTAGTTAAATGAGATTAACTGATTATAGATTAATAATTTTTTCTTACATTTGTGCCTGTTCCCCCATGTCCTATTACCGTCCATTAGTAATTTTACTGACTAGTAAATGTTTTATAGTTTCAAATGTGAAAATCAGGTACGGTTTTACATTACAGACTGTAATCCCTCTTTGCACAATAGGAGCATAAATAGCACTGCACCTCCATAACAGCTGTTCCACTATTCCAATTTACAGTACATCTGCCCTCTTTGTAAATGTATTTAAGCCTATTTAATCTTCTCTAATATTAATTAGTGCAAACCTAGTCTAAGAAAACTGAACTGTGTGATAGCAAATGGAAATGTATGTTATCATGCAAGTTTGCACTCTCTTTGGATCGAGACAAAATAAATATCAAGAAATTTAATAATTTACTGATCCACATTCATTATTGCTTAATGCTGAAGGCTGTTTTAACATAGATAGAACATTGATAAAAAGTGTTATTAATATTCCCTATTTCAAATTACAAAATTAAATATAAAAATATAGCTTGAGGCCTTTAGTAGGGAGACATACATTTAAATGGATTGCATAATAATAACATTTGTACCTAAATATAAAATTCAATTAAAACCTTTCTACAGATACCGAATACACCCAACTTTTGGAATTTTGAAAGGAATGATCCCGTAGCTGTTGCTTACATTTACCTCTGTAAAATAATACAATACCTTTTACTGGCCATGAAGAGCCTCCCCTTCACACTTTCTCGGAAATATTTACTGCTGATACAGTAAATGCTGTTGGTTTGTGCAAACCACATTACTGCAGAGTGCTCAAAGACAGCAAGTTGGTTTGAGGCATAGGAGTAGAAGGCTCCTTGTTATTTCCATACTTTCCATCAGCTGTAGTCTCATTATTCATATTCTTAAGCTAAGAGGGACCACCAAGGCATGACTGTAACTTGGTGGTAACTGGGGTGGTTGGTGGGCAGGATTGGTGGTGGGAGCAGCTTTAGCTGACGAGTGGTTCCCTCACAGGGAGAATTGCTTGATGGAACCCCAGACTACATGTCCGGCCTCGACGACATGACGGACTCTGACTCCTGTCTGTCCCGAAAGAAGATCAAGAAGACAGAAAGTGGCATGTACGCGTGTGACTTATGTGACAAGACATTCCAGAAGAGCAGTTCCCTGCTGCGACACAAATACGAGCACACAGGTAGGGCAGCCGCGCACGCCGAGGGCAGGATTGAGGGTCATGCTTTGCTCTTCACAGTCTTTCATGAGTACATTTGTGTGGGTGCTGAGGCTTTCAAAAAATTCTTTTGCTCTGTTCTGACTTATTTTTTTAATTTTTCTTGATGGTTATTGCTTGGTGAAGGACAGTTGGGTGTGATGGGGTAAATGTTGGTAGGTGCTGTGGCAATCATCATCTCCCAGGCCAAGCCCTCTTGAAATGAGACAGGCCCTAACACTCCGAAACAATTGCAACCTGGTTAACACAAAGTCTGCCATGGGAAGAAAGAGTCATGGTGTATTATTTCTTGTTTCTTAGACACTATCTGACCCTGCTCCATTTAATCCAATAGGAAAAGGGCCACTGACGTTAGCAGCATGAGGAGCTGGCTCTGGCCAAGTTATCTGAAAGTCAACAGCTCAGGGGGTTTCCTCTCGCACTGATTTTGCACATCAGCAGCACAAGCAGGTTGCAGTTCACTTTTTCACTTCCCAGTTAATGCCCAGGGAAGGTTCCCTTCTTTCCTGAGTGGGAAGTGATTTTTGTCTAGTTCAAGGAAGCTTGCCAAAGCTCACCACACACTGTCAGCTTAAAAAATACTTTGGTTTGAAAAAGACCTTCTATCACACCTATGCTGGCTGTGGTTCCCCTTACAAACAGTGCTCCCTTCCCCACTGTCAGCCAGGACAGAGCTCTCTGAGGGCCACACATTGGCTCAGCATGTTTCAGTTAGGGGAAAATGGGACCGGAGCTTCCCAAATAATAGAGATATCAAGTTATGTTGGACAAAGGGAATGTGAATTATCATCTGAATTATTGTGCAGCAGGACATAAACCAAACTCCAACTTCCTAGAGTTAGGAAAAGTTTACTCAGGAGGAAACTTGCCTTAACTTTGAAAGCTGAGTCCTGCTTCAGGAAATGAAGCAAGTCACATCATCCTTCAATCTCACCATGTGAGGGTAAAAACCTTATACCTCTCTATTAATACATCTTCCAGGCCTCACATAACCCTTTGGCTTTTCACAAATGAAAAATTTACAATTCAGAAGTGAACGGTGCTTTTAAAACAAAATCCTTTACTTTGTTATTTTTCCTTCTTATACTTTTCTTCCAAATTTTAAGCTAATCCCACAACGGAAAATACAAAAGGAAGTTAAAATACACGTGGGATTAGGAAAGAAAATTAAAAGCAACATTTTGGACTAGATCAGCCAGTTCATTGGCAGAATGTGCTTCCCACTACATTATTCAGATCAAATTGTTTATTCAGTAGAAGAAGCTTTGAAGGCTTTACGTCCCTGCACCTTTCCTCTCCTGAATGATTTTATTACAGCCATCTGCAAACATTATGGTTTACTACACTACTACTGTAAAGCTCTTATGTTAGAACTGGCCTTCATATATATCGGGATCTGGACATATGGTTGAATCCCATAAAGTTGGTAGTCCATAAGGTCGACAGACATATGGTTGAAAGGCTGAAAATTTGACAAGCTGAAATGTGTGCAATCACCTTGATTTGCAAAATAAACTGCATTTGTAATAGCAAAAATATGTTATGGTCTTGAAGTAGCATGGGAACCTACTGCCTAGAAAAATGCCACACAGCTGCAACACGAGGACTCTTCTCCTGCTTCTTTCCTCTGTCCCTTTTGGCTTCTCAACTTCATGTCCATCAATTTTATGGGACTCAGCCTTATGATCCAGAACATGTATAGGGTGTCAGATTTAATACGGTAGAACTACAGCACATCATCAGGCTGGAACCCGGCATTTAGGGACAGGAAGGATGGTCTTGTGGCAGCGCACAGGCACTGAGAGCATTGCACTCTCCCCTGCCTCACCACAGACTTCCTTTGTGAATTGCAGCAAACTGCTTCAGCTTTCTCTCACCTTCACCCATCTTTGAAACACGGGGAAATGATACCAGCCCGCATCTCTGGGGTGTTGTAAATATTAATTCATGATATCCTGCGATGGAGCTCACTGGATAGAGAGGGAAGTATTATTACCAGGGATGTGTTTGCTTTTATGGAGCCTCAGTGCCTCACGCCAGTGTTTTTGAGTGGGTGGGAGCTCTGAAGGGCTTGGCTGGGCCAGCCCCAATGCCTCATGCACAGCCTTCAGGAGGCACACTGCACTGGCACTCTGGCTAATGGCTCGTGTGCATCTTAAGTGAATTTCAAATTATTTTGATAGTTTCAGGCAGAGCTTGTAATTGCATTAATAACATAGGTGTGAAACTGCAGTACACGTTCAGCGGAAGGAGCCAAATTGAAAGCAACACCCTCTTCTGCCTTTGGGGTCATTGTAAGAACAGGCCCAGATTTTTCATCCAACTTTTTGAAACCTAAAAAAGAGAAAAAAAAGCATTTTTATTCGCAGGGTGTTGCTGTTTTCTGAGCAGCTTATCATGACCTGTTGTAGCTTCATTAAAAACACGTTTTAGGAGGAATTGGAATGCTTCCTGTCTTTCCTGGAGAAGCACAAAATAATGGCTGTTGTTTATAACAATCTCTTTTTTCTGTGTAAAAAGAATATATGTGTTTTATTAGAACTTTGGGACAATCAGATTTTTATTTGTCACCCCTTCTCAAGGTCTGTGTATCTATTGCAGCCAGGGATAGAACAAGGGCTAAAAGAGTCAGACAGAGGCCCCTAAAAATTATCACAGAGAAATAATTTGAAGCAAAACATTGACAGGTAAAACTACATAAGCTGTCTGAATCATTGTTTATTGTTAATCAAGTGCTGTAAAGGAGAAAACGGGAATGTTTAGGTGTTGCAGTGGAGCTCTGTTTGGGTGCCAGGGCAAGAAGAAAAGGATTTGCCCAGTTCTTTTTGTCAATCCAAGAACTTTTGGTGGAACCATGCGGCCGGCCGCAGGACAAAGAGCTCTGTGATTACCTCTGTGCACCATGCCTGCCACAGCTGGAACACAGTAGAAAAAGGGCCACAAATTTCACAATCCCTACTTTTTAATTTGTGCAGTATTGGTGGTATTCTGTAATAGCTTTCAGCTTCATGGGGAGAAGGAAAATTTATTCTGTTACTGCAATGAGTGAATTGCATTGGTTCTGGCTCATCTGAAATTTAGTGTAGAGGCCACTGTTTGTTACAGAAACAAATTCTGACAATTTAATTTTGGGATGCCGTTGAATTTTGAGGGAAGTTATGTGTCCCTCTTAGAGTCTGAGCTTCACAAGGTCCTGTTTCCTTCAAGTCAGGGGATGCAGTGCTGTAATTAGGGCGCAGAGCATGGCAGGTAGCACAGGCATTCAGTGCTCACATGATTTTCCTGTGGAATCTTATAGACTCATCCTAATTTGGGCAGGCTGAAATTAGTTGAGCCAATATGGGATGTGTCTAATCTCAGATTTTTCCAAGCTGCTTAGTACAAGGTTCAAGACACTTTCCTTATGAAAGTTGAAGAAGGTGGTTGCCTTCACAGCAAAGCATCGGTGCTTTGGTGAGCAAAAAATTCTTAGTGCTGCTGATAAGGAGGCAAGCCAGGAGTGGGTGAGTGAGCAGGTGAGCAAACAGAATGGAGCATCTAGAAATACAGAAATATCCTGGCTCCTGGTCCAGCGATGGAGGAGTAAGGTGAAGGTTAATGTTTGTTCTGCCCTCGTCAACGCCCGTGTCTGCCACACACCAGCTTTGTTGTAGCTTCACAGGGGAACTCTCAGTGTGCTTGCTCTGCAACAAAAGCTGGAAACAGTTTTTCAGAATCCTACCTAGAAATTTAAAATCCTTTCATTGTTGTTCTATATTACATCATATTCTATTTTATTACTTGTGTGGGCCGTCGAGGGCCTCATAGCTGTGCTAGGGCTTTCATCCTTTCCTTTTCCACTGTATATTTTATTAAGACCTCTTTTTTATTTTTGTAGCTTTCATGCTGATGCAAGCACTAGTTTTATTTCCAGATTGATTCTGTAAACTAAATATTGTTCTTGAGCCTGGTAGCAAATCAGGTCTCTCTGGCTAGTATTTTGAATTCCCAGCTTGGGAGTTTTCTTTATTTAGAGCTTGATTCATAAAAAATTTACATGCTATTTAAAGGTTATTTTTTCTTGCTTTACTCTGATACAAGTTTAGAATTCCCCACTTTACACTCAAATAAAGGGGGAAAAAAGGATATATTCTATGTTTGTGTCTGCAGACAAGGTCTCCTATTGAAAATGGAACAGGTGCAGCTTGGGCAATTATATATAAATTGCATTTATCTTGCACCTTTGACCGCTTTGCTATGCTTTGGCCACTAATCCATCTCCACTGAGACTACATCTAACATCCAAACCCCCGAGCAGCTTCAAAAGAACTGCCTTAAAAAAAACAAACAAAAAAAAGAACCAAACTGTCACAAAAATGTTTCCTTCTTTCCTCCGAAGAGTGGGATTTCTGTTTGGCCCCCTCCCATGGAAAAGAGACCCACTTGCCTTAGGCAAAGGATGGGTGATATTTAGTCTGGGACCAGTGACAGCTTGTGATCTGATGTCTTGTGACTTTTATACCACTGCAAATGGGAAATGCACAGCTTTTCAGTCAAAGACTTTTAGCCCAGGAAGATTGAGAGATACTTACTATCAGAGATTTTTGTTGTTGTTGTCTTGTTTTAACAGAAACGCAATTTTAGAGACTTTGCAA
This sequence comes from Vidua chalybeata, assembly GCF_026979565.1. Lineage (NCBI taxonomy): Eukaryota > Metazoa > Chordata > Aves > Passeriformes > Viduidae > Vidua > Vidua chalybeata. The sequence goes on along the minus strand of NC_071536.1, from coordinate 35,559,125 downwards.
ACAGATTAGTTCTAACTTCCCCTCTGTAGATTGAGCGTGGGCCCCCATGGGAACCTGTGTTTTGCAATGAAGCAAAAAAGGCCCAAACATTTCCTCTAGATATTTGATAGAGATTTATCATTTAATTTCATTGCAAAATGTGGCATCTGTATCACTTATCCATCTGATGAAACACAAGTGTTTCATGAGCCCTTCTTTGAGCTTCCTTGGGTCCATCTCTCCTAGCTCCATCCCCCATGGATGACACAGGGGATCTCGGATGGGATTGGATACAACCTGTGGGGTGGGATGTCAAGTCTGCTTCTTTTTGACTTATCTCTACTCCAGTGATGTTATGAATGTTGTGACACTGCGTGACAGTGCTCTAGGACAAGGTGATGGCTTCAAAAAGAAGAGTGGGTTTAGATATTAGGATTTTAGATATTAGGGAGATATTACTAGGTACTAGGAAGAAAGTCTTCCCTGTGAGGGTTGTGAGGCTCTGGCAAGGGCAGACGAGGCTTGGAGCAACCTGGTCTAGAGGAAGGTGTCCCTGCCCATGGCAGGGGATGAAATGAGATGAGCTTTAAGGTCCCTTCCAACCCAAACCAGCCAGGGATCCTATGGTTTCCTAAAGTTGTAGGTCCTCCTCATCCATCTACAATTGCAGATTTATCCCCATCCCCAGTGTAAAATACCTTAGTCCAGTTTTATTTTATGACCGACTAACACATTGTAGGGATTAAACATTCATTTTAAACGGCTGGAATACTGGGTTTTGCACATGAGGGGAAGAAAATAATTCTGCAAATGTTCGGAAACCTGATACATTTAAAAACATATTTCAATTAGTGTTGTAACAGCTGCACACTGAGCACTGCTAAGGTATGTTATGTGGTGTCTGAACAAAGAACTTTGCCCAAGCTGTCAGGTTCCCTCAGATCAAAACTGAGGCCTTGATATGGACATGGTAGACTAAATAGATCAGCATTGCCTTTTTAGTGCTAACATAAATTAATATGAAAATATGCAGTATTTTAATCTATTCATTTCTAAATTAATTTATAAAATATGGATGATTCCCTGCCAGGCTACATCTGTGTGTGGCATGAATGCCACATGCAAGGGATGAGCAAAGCAGGCAAAGACTGAGGGATGAGCACATCACCCAGGCTTTGGAAGGGTGGGTGGAGGCAAGTCTGGATGAGAGCAGTGGAGGTGGTTGACTTCTGTTTGAGGAAAGGAAAAGTGGTAGGAGCTGGATGGAGCACAGCTGTGGGGTGAGAATCATAGATAGAATGGTTTTGGTTGGAAGGGATCATTAAAAGTCGTCTAGTCCCTGCAATGACCAGGGAAACCTTCCACTAGATCAGGTTGCTTAGGGCTTCAACCAATCTGACCTCAAATGTTTCCCAGGATGGGACAGAAGAGGGTGTAGTGGGCATCAGATGTAGTATGCCGTAAAAAAAAAAATCAGGGAATTCGAAGTAATGGAGAAGTGATGGTGGAGAAGTGGAACAAGACAAGGGTTGGGTTTGTTGATGTTAGGGAAAAGTAAGTCAGAGGGAGGGACTGAGATAACGAGGGCAGTTCCGTGAGGAGGACACTAAAAAGGTAGTGAGGAAAAGCAGAAAGTCTGCAACAAGCAAAAAAGAAATAAAATTAGCAATTATTGAGGTATTAGTGAGGGGATATCAATGTGTTGCTCTGAGGATATTCAGCAGGACAACTGGGTCAGGGCAGAAGTTCATCCCATGGGGTGTTGGTAGCGCTGGGAAAGCTCCCACCTCACCCGTGAAGGTTTTCCACTGGCAGTGCTGGGGTTTGAGAGCGCTTAGGCTGAGAGTGCTTTGGGATTTTAAGCTAATTTGAGTAAGTGACTTGATCATGCTTAAATCTCCTGAGCTAAGACTCTGGGATTTCCCCTTCGTGGCTAAACTTGTGCCCTGAATCGCAGGTAGCTGACTCCAGCTCTGGATTTGGTGCACCCCTAGGTCAAGGATGGAGGTTCAAAGCCAAAATACATTTATAGCTCAAAGCCCAGAATTTTCTTTGAGTCTGACTTTAAACCAACAGGTTAAATTGGCAGAAATGCAGATTTAAGAAACAGTTCACCCAAGTAATACTGCTATAATTCAATATATCATTTGAATTTTCAATTTTACTATAAAGAGAAATAAAGGAAAAAAAAGAAACCTTGTATGCATGCAGACCTAGGAAAATCTCTTACAAAGAAATGCCGTCTGAGCCCTAATTTCCAGGCATCTACTAGTTTCCCTGTCACTTGGGTTACTTTAGCTGTGGTTTCTCCTGTATTTTCCTTGCTGCCAGATCTCCCCTTCATTTCATAACACAATTTTGGCTTCCTTGAGGATTTGTTAATCACACCTTATTAAATGTGAACTTTCACAGTGGGACTTGAAGGTAGCTGTGACTGGATAGAAAAAGAAATTAGCATAGTCCTTGGTATTCATTCTTAGCAACTTCGCTATGAAAGTGGAGTTTTTTCTCTGCCTGACTTTCCGTGCTCTCATGTCCCAAGGAAAAAAAATCAGATCAGGTTCATAACGGAGCAGCTTGATTTTTCCTGGAAGCTGAGATCCTTCAGTG